>NC_071262.1:29037801-29080301 GCF_023375685.1 Ictalurus furcatus | reverse complement strand
TATATATATATATATATATATATATATATATATATATATACAACCTCACCATGACCTATAATGTCACGTTATACAGGATTGAGTCAAATGCAAACTTTATTTATTTATTTTTTTAATGAAACCTTTTCCAAACCGGTGCGCCTATGCTAGAGAGAATACAACAAAGTGTCATCTAGTATGCCTGTATAGTGGAGAAAACATGAAGATGTGCCCTAATGGCTGCCCTTCAAGCAGAAAGCCATGACGAAGTGCCCTCTAAGCTGTTGCTGTGTGCCAGAAAATGTGATAAAATGCCCTCTAGGTTGCCCCCATGGTAGATAAAACATGATAAAGTCCCCTGTAGGTTGCCCCTAAGCAGGCTACATGTGAGAACATGTAATATAATGCCCTCTAGGATGCCCTTATAGTGGAAAAAAGCATGATGAAGTGCCCAAACAGCTGGTCTAACCCTAAACCTAACCCAAGTATATAAAAAAAAAAAAGAAGTGATGAAATGCCCTCTAGGTTGCCCCTGTGGTAGATAAAATGTGATATCGACTAATATCTAATAGAAGGCTTCTTTTTTTCTAGTGGCCGGAGAGCCTGTGTCTGTCCCTGATGGTTAAAAAAAAATCTTCTAAATAGTCACTAATCCATTTGTGAACATGTTAGAATTGCAAACGGAAACGTGTTCACCCTGTAAGTAGGAGATCATGGGTTCGAATCCTGATGATACCACATGATGCCTTATGACTCCAAGAGAGCAAACCGTCTGGGGGCGGGGCATACTCTCTGCCCCTGTCAATCACAATGACACTAGCCAATCATGAGCTTCAGATAGCTATAGACAGCTAGTGCGTTCCTCAGGGTGTGGTACTCTCTGTGCTACTGTTGTGATACAGTACTCTAGGCGAGAGCAGGCCGGTGAGTGGAAATTGCCAGGTGAACAAATTGTGGAGGAAACGAGAGGAAAAGAAACGAGTTTGGGTTTCAGGTAATAACTACAGTTAACCCTAGCATAGCGTGTGGTATTAAAATAATAATCACTGTGTGTAGAATCGATTTCATCGTTTTTTTTTTTTTTTTACTCCCCGACATGTCACGTCTCGGCCGTGCTGATTTAGCTATACGTCTTTTATAAAGACCTTTTTTTTGTGGCTGAGCTGCCTTAATGAAAATCTCTCCTGTAGACACCTCATGTCATGTCTAATCAGCGAGGTGGGAAAGCGATGCTAACGTCTGGCCCGCATACAATAACAGCGTGGTTGAAATTTACTTAACGCCGGCAGAAATGGCTGAGTTAAGTGCTGTCATAAAAGCTCACTTAGGGTGATGGCTTGCGGTTTGTACCTGGAGAGAGTGTGAGAGAGTGTGAGTAAGAGTGTGTGTGAGAGAGTGAGAGAGAGAGAGAGGGAGAGAGACGGCCAAGGTTTTTTTTTCCCTCTTTTTTTCTTCTTACCGAGCCGTTCCATCACTCATTAGCTTTTATGGAGGTTTGCCTTTTCACTGCTCCGCTAGAGTGTAATGTGAAGCCTGGGGCGCATAAAGGGCAGTTAGCCACAAAGATCGTACCCTGTGCGCGAGTATGTGTGTGTGTGTGTGTGTATTCACTAGAAATAAGGACACTCCGTGGCTGTGAGCTCTGTTAACACACACCTTCACACACCATTGAGTGTTTAGGGTGACTTTTAGGAGGACGTTTGTTATTTTTCCAACCAGGCGGAGAGAAGCCTTGCTCGAAAGCTGTGGCTGTGTGGAATAACAAAGGAACCGACTTTATAATAGAAACATGATGGAAATTCTTACAATTTCCTTTTACGGAATTAAATAAAAGGGGTATCTCTCTCCTGGACGGCAGATTCATCCGATGTAGATTGTATTTTGTTCGAATTTATCAATGCAGCGTTTCATTTTCACAGGAGAAATCTGATTTGAAGGCGGGGCTACGTGTGAGCTCAGGTTGTGACGTCATAAAAGCACGGTAACTAGAGGGCACTGAAGGTCAAATCCTAAGTGCTGTTAAAGGACAACAATCAACAACAGAGTAGTGTGTTGAAGCGGGTTTCATTTTAATTTCATTCTGAGGTTGAAATCTCAAAGTGCTTTATTCTTCTTACACCACAGCAATTCCTCACTCATTACAATTCATGTTATTTAAAGAGCATGTACTTTTTACCCATTTACAGTTACATCATCTGCAAGGCAAAACACACACACACACACACACACACACACACACACACACAGCTTGTCGTATTACTGAGAAATGTAAACCCCTCTGTTCTGAGCTGCTCTTAATTCAAATAGAAAATGAATCACTTTCTGCCCAATCAGAATCCAGAATCGAACAGCGTTTTGCATACTCATGAATATTCATCGATTTCCGCATGCTTTATTAGGGTAAAAGCGTAGCGATGCTCCTGGACTACTTTTCTTTTCTTTTTTTTTTCTTCTTTTTTTCTGAGTTGCTCAGCTTTTGTGTGTGTGTGTGTGTGTGTGTGTGTGTGGGTGGGTGTGAATCTCAAGAGGTTAACGGCTAGAATGATGTCCTTCAGTGGAGGAATTGATTCTCCAATGCTGCCCCATCTCAGACACTGCAGGAATTTATCACCATTAAGGACATGATTGACATTCCGGCAGCCATTTTAGCAGGGATGCCACTGGATTTGTGTGCGTGTGTGTGTGTGTGTGTGTGTGAGTGCGTGTCTGTGTGTGTGGAGGGAGGGGAAGGTTAATAGAAAAGTGCATCTCATGTGTCAGTGATTATGTAGGTCTATAGTGTTACAGTATTTCAGATTTTGTGTGTGTGTGTGTGTGTGTGTGTGTGTGTGTGTGTGTAGCGCCTCGAGGTGAACACATACTCACACTTCTGCTTAATTACATTATCACACTCGTGATTATATTACAACACAACACAATTATATTAATAAGATTAGGTACAAACAATATATACGTGTCATGTATTTGAATTCATTTGATAAGAAATACATTTCAGGAGGGAATATGTTTACAGAATACGCTTTAAAAATGGCCTAGAAATAAAGCTTCTTTTTTATTAGTGTGAAGTTGGTGACTGTAAGTTTTTATGCTTATTTATTTATTTTTTATTCTTATTCACTTATAGTTTGAGGATCCTTGAGGAAACGTTTTATTATGTTAACAAAAAACAAACAAACAAACAAACAAAAGAACAATAGAACGCTAATTAAATGTATATTATGTAAGTAAGTACACAAAAAAAACAAACAAATAAATAAACACATACATGACATTAATATTACCAGGATTAACGTTAGCTTACTGCTTACAATACTACAATTAGTGAATTAATTACAGACAACATTTTTAAAGTGCTACAATAGTACAAGTATTATAGTTGTGTTAAAAAGTAAGTAAATAATGTAAATTCAACAACAACAACAACAACAAAACATTTAAAAACAAAACAAAAACAAAAACAAAAAAAAACATTAAGTTCTATTTTATTAATTTTAAATGACCTCAAAAAGTCACAATACTGGTATTTGCAATAAATAGTAATAAGTTATAAGCAAGTAAACTAACAAACAAACAAACAAACAAATAAATAAGGGTTGCTCCAACAATAAATAAATTTTTTTAAAAAAAGCTACAATACTACAAGGATTATAATTACCTTAAAGAAAAAAAAGGAAAATCAGCAAAATAAATAAATAAATAAATAAATGCACACATAAATAAATAACAACCACGATGTCACAATATGGTTTCTTTAAAATTACATCAAAAAGCCACAATAGTAGTATAAACACACTATTAAATAAACAAGCAAACAAACAAATAAATACATTTATATATAAATAACAACTACAATGTAACAATATGGTATTTCTTTAAAAAGTACAACAAAAAGCCACAATGCTAGTATATACACACTAATAAACAAACAAACAAACAAACAAACAAATAAATAGGTTGGTCCAAATAAATAAACGTAAGAAATAAAAAATCTACAGTACCACAAAGATTATAGTTACCTTATGTAATGAAATAAAATAATATAAAATAAAATTTAATTAAATAAAATATAAATCTACATTCTACATGGATTATAGTATGGGCTACACACAGAAAGTGTAAGTGTTTGCCTAGAGAGGGATCAAAGGATGTACCAACTCTGCAGCTGTCCTGGCCACGCCTCCTTATTATTATCTTCACTGATGCACCATTTCTTTGAAAATTCCTGCACAAACCTGTCTCGAATTTCTGGTGTCTTTTCATTACAGCATGTCGGCGTTTTTGATGATGGATTGCCTGTTAAACCCCAGCCTGCCCATTTTCTTGACATTCATGCATATTCTGACTCTAATTCTGGGAAAACGCGTAATAAAATTACACTGCAAATGCATATATCTGCCTCTGACTCACCGGCATTAAACTCTAATGCGCTCTATGATATTAGAGACGTATAACACAGTGATGTATAGTGACTCAGTGGGATGGTGAAACCTACAACTGCACTACATCTAGTGGAGAAGTATTTTAAAGTGCTCTGAGTAAGTAACTTTTGTTTAACTATGTACCTAATTACTCTTCGGGATACTCTACAGGGCACGTAATTGCATTCGGACACTGGAAAACCATTACGCAGCATCCATTACGGTGCTGATTGTAATAAACGCAGGACCGGGCAGGAGTTATAGAGATCTTTAAGTGGACAAATGCACTAAATTCTCTCCCTCCTGTCACCTTCAGGCTAAAACAAGTTCCTTAACACCGTCTGGACGCAGAGGCACCGATGTTCACGATCCTCCCTGTGCTCCTCCTACCCCTCCACCCCCCCACCCTGCTTGTGGGCTGACTCTAATACCCCTCCATTCATCACCATAGACACCACGGCATTATTACTGTAGACGATGCATTCAATCTCCCTAGCCGAGATGCTCGGTGTCGGACACTCGGGAGGCAGGCTAAGCCAGTAGCATTTGCATGTAATTACCTTCCTTAGCGCTAATGCTAGCCATCGCTCTCCAGCACTCGCGCTAAATCCCTGAGCCTCATTAGATGACAAGATCATTACCACAGGCAAGGAGCGTCTAAAGAAGAGATTCTGAGATACATTAAAAAAAAAAAAAAAACACTCAGAAGTTCGAACACACTAGTATATATATATATATATCCATCATCTATACCACTTATCCTTCCTTCAGGGTCACAGGGAACCTGGAGCCTGTCCCAGGGAGCATGGGGCACAAGGCGGGGTACACCCTGGACAGGGTGCCAATCCATCGCAGGGCACAATCACATACACACTCACACACCCATTCATACACTACGGACACTTTGGACACGCCAATCAGTCTACCATGCGTGTCTTTGGACTGGGGGAGGAAACCGGAGTACCCGGAGGAAACCCCCGCAGCACGTGGAGAACATGCAAACTCCGCACACACAGGGCCACGGTGGGAATCGAACCCCCGACCCTGGAGGTGTGAGGCCAACGTGCTACCCTAATGTGTAGTGTCCATGTAAAATTACGTTGTTTCCACAAACAAGTTGTTTTCATTTATAAATTCAAAGAACGAGTGAGGAGATTGGACATGCACACAGAGTTTTATTCCTTACATATTTACTACAACCAATGTATTTGCTAATTTCTTTCTGATGCTGGGTTCAAGTTCAAGTAGTTTTATTGATTTCAACCGTATACAGCTGGTGCAGTACACACTGAAACGAAACCATGGTGCTAAATAAAACAACACACTGACCACATGAGACAACACAGAACTAAATACGATCTGCAAACATTTTTACAGAAAGTAAACACAGGACCGTACAGTACTACTAAACCAGGACAACAGGCGCAGTAAGTGACAGTGCAGCGCCGAACAGTACACGGTGTTAGTGTGGAAGTGTCTGATCTAACAGGTAGTGCAAAAGATTGGTGCCAAGGAGTAAGAATTTAATTTAAAAATGCTGTAAATGTAAACATAACATGCTATGACTGAGTATTCAGCAGATTAGCTTATACCAAATATGGACATTTATTGTGGTTGCAGTTAGGTAAAGTGTATAATAGTGACAAGAAATTAAATACTATATATTTTTTTATAATACAGTAGCAGCAAAAGTGCAACAGAGTCAATGCAGGAAATATTGCAGTGGGAGACGGAGTCAAGTTCAAGTTCACTACGGTAATAAATACAAGCAAACAAACAAAAAAAAACATATTCATTATCCAGTCCTGTTTTGTCCTTGAACACTTTAGATCAGCCAGGACGGATTTCACGTCTCTCACTACATGTGGAATTTGTTTATTTGAATAAAAACCATGCGGTTTTGTGTTTAACCGCAGGAGCATGACTGACACTTCTTGCTAATGAAATCTATTCACTCTCTGCCTATTAAGGGTTTTTTTTTTTCTTTCCTTTTATTGTACACAAACTGCTTATTTCTTCTCACAGGATATTTTAGGAATTTGAGGCCAATTATTCATGTAGAATTGAGCCTGATTCTGATTCCGATTCTGGCTTGTGCTCTCACTAATAATGATCATTCACACATGCACTCGCACCGTGGGATAGTAAAAACACACACTCCTAACACAATTAAAACCCTTCTGTGTAGGTTATTTTGAGATATATTAAAATTAAATACAAAACATGAGACCATGCAATGGAGAAGAAAACACTGTGAAAGAACTGTACACTAACATAACAAGCTGATTTTAGTCTGGTGTAGATTTCAATTACAATTTCAAGCTGATTTTAGTCTAGTATAGATTTCAATTACAATTTCAAGCTGATTTTAGTCTGGTGTAGATTTTAATTACAATTTCAAGCTGATTTTAGTCTAGTGTAGATTTTAATTACAATTTCAAGCTGATTTTAGTCTAGTGTAGATTTCACTTACAATTTCAAGCTGATTTCAGTCTAGTGTAGATTTCAATTACAACTTCAAGCTGATTTTAGTGTGGTGTAGATTTCAATTACAATTTCAAGCTGATTTTAGTCTGGTGTAGATTTTAATTACAATTTCAAGCTGATTTTAGTCTAGTGTAGATTTCAATTACAATTTCAAGCTGATTTTAGTCTAGTGTAGATTTTAATTACAGCTGATTTTAGTCTAGTGTAGATTTTAATTACAGCTGATTTTAGTCTAGTGTAGATTTTAATTACAATTTCAAGCTGATTTTAGTCTAGTGTAGATTTTAATTACAATTTCAACTTATTTTAGTCTAGTGTAGATTTTAATTACAATTTCAACTGATTTTAGTCTGGTGTAGATTTTAATTACAATTTCAACTTATTTTAGTCTGGTGTAGATTTCACTTACAATTTCAAGCTGATTTTAGTGTAGTGTAGATTTCAATTACAATTTCAAGCTGATTTTAGTGTAGTGTAGATTTCAATTACAATTTCAAGCTGATTTTAGTCTGGTGTAGATTTCAATTACAATTTCAAGCTGATTTTAGTCTAGTGTAGATTTTAATTACAATTTCAAGCTGATTTTAGTCTAGTGTAGATTTTAATTACAATTTCAAGCTGATTTTAGTCTAGTGTAGATTTCACTTACAATTTCAAGCTGATTTCAGTCTAGTGTAGATTTCAATTACAACTTCAAGCTGATTTTAGTGTGGTGTAGATTTCAATTACAATTTCAAGCTGATTTTAGTCTGGTGTAGATTTTAATTACAATTTCAAGCTGATTTTAGTCTAGTGTAGATTTCAATTACAATTTCAAGCTGATTTTAGTCTAGTGTAGATTTTAATTACAGCTGATTTTAGTCTAGTGTAGATTTTAATTACAGCTGATTTTAGTCTAGTGTAGATTTTAATTACAATTTCAAGCTGATTTTAGTCTAGTGTAGATTTTAATTACAATTTCAACTTATTTTAGTCTAGTGTAGATTTTAATTACAATTTCAACTGATTTTAGTCTGGTGTAGATTTTAATTACAATTTCAACTTATTTTAGTCTGGTGTAGATTTCACTTACAATTTCAAGCTGATTTTAGTGTAGTGTAGATTTCAATTACAATTTCAAGCTGATTTTAGTGTAGTGTAGATTTCAATTACAATTTCAAGCTGATTTTAGTCTGGTGTAGATTTCAATTACAATTTCAAGCTGATTTTAGTCTAGTGTAGATTTTAATTACAATTTCAAGCTGATTTTAGTCTAGTGTAGATTTTAATTACAATTTCAAGCTGATTTTAGTCTAGTGTAGATTTCAATTACAATTTCAAGCTGATTTCAGTCTAGTGTAGATTTCAATTACAACTTCAAGCTGATTTTAGTGTGGTGTAGATTTCAATTACAATTTCAAGCTGATTTTAGTCTGGTGTAGATTTTAATTACAATTTCAAGCTGATTTTAGTCTAGTGTAGATTTCAATTACAATTTCAAGCTGATTTTAGTCTAGTGTAGATTTTAATTACAGCTGATTTTAGTCTAGTGTAGATTTTAATTACAATTTCAAGCTGATTTTAGTCTAGTGTAGATTTCAATTACAATTTCAAGCTGATTTCAGTCTAGTGTAGATTTCAATTACAATTTCAAGCTGATTTTAGTCTAGTGTAGATTTTAATTACAATTTCAAGCTGATTTTAGTCTAGTATAGATTTCAATTACAATTTCAAGCTGATTTTAGTCTGGTGTAGATTTTAATTACAATTTCAAGCTGATTTTAGTCTGGTGTAGATTTTAATTACAATTTCAAGCTGATTTTAGTCTAGTGTAGATTTCACTTACAATTTCAAGCTGATTTTAGTGTAGTGTAGATTTCAATTACAACTTCAAGCTGATTTTAGTGTGGTGTAGATTTCAATTACAATTTCAAGCTGATTTTAGTCTGGTGTAGATTTTAATTACAATTTCAAGCTGATTTTAGTCTAGTGTAGATTTCAATTACAATTTCAAGCTGATTTTAGTCTAGTGTAGATTTTAATTACAGCTGATTTTAGTCTAGTGTAGATTTTAATTACAGCTGATTTTAGTCTAGTGTAGATTTTAATTACAATTTCAAGCTGATTTTAGTCTAGTGTAGATTTTAATTACAATTTCAAGCTGATTTTAGTCTAGTGTAGATTTCAATTACAATTTCAAGCTGATTTCAGTCTAGTGTAGATTTCAATTACAATTTCAAGCTGATTTTAGTCTAGTGTAGATTTTAATTACAATTTCAAGCTGATTTTAGTCTAGTATAGATTTTAATTACAATTTCAAGCTGATTTTAGTCTAGTGTAGATTTCAATTACAATTTCAAGCTGATTTTAGTCTAGTGTAGATTTTAATTACAGCTGATTTTAGTCTAGTGTAGATTTTAATTACAGCTGATTTTAGTCTAGTGTAGATTTTAATTTCAAGCTGATTTTAGTCTAGTGTAGATTTCAATTACAATTTCAAGCTGATTTTAGTCTAGTGTAGATTTCAATTACAATTTCAAGCTGATTTTAGTCTAGTGTAGATTTTAATTACAGCTGATTTTAGTCTAGTGTAGATTTTAATTACAATTTCAAGCTGATTTTAGTCTAGTGTAGATTTCAATTACAATTTCAAGCTGATTTCAGTCTAGTGTAGATTTCAATTACAATTTCAAGCTGATTTTAGTCTAGTGTAGATTTTAATTACAATTTCAAGCTGATTTTAGTCTAGTATAGATTTCAATTACAATTTCAAGCTGATTTTAGTCTGGTGTAGATTTTAATTACAATTTCAAGCTGATTTTAGTCTGGTGTAGATTTTAATTACAATTTCAAGCTGATTTTAGTCTAGTGTAGATTTCACTTACAATTTCAAGCTGATTTTAGTGTAGTGTAGATTTCAATTACAACTTCAAGCTGATTTTAGTGTGGTGTAGATTTCAATTACAATTTCAAGCTGATTTTAGTCTGGTGTAGATTTTAATTACAATTTCAAGCTGATTTTAGTCTAGTGTAGATTTCAATTACAATTTCAAGCTGATTTTAGTCTAGTGTAGATTTTAATTACAGCTGATTTTAGTCTAGTGTAGATTTTAATTACAGCTGATTTTAGTCTAGTGTAGATTTTAATTACAATTTCAAGCTGATTTTAGTCTAGTGTAGATTTTAATTACAATTTCAAGCTGATTTTAGTCTAGTGTAGATTTCAATTACAATTTCAAGCTGATTTCAGTCTAGTGTAGATTTCAATTACAATTTCAAGCTGATTTTAGTCTAGTGTAGATTTTAATTACAATTTCAAGCTGATTTTAGTCTAGTATAGATTTTAATTACAATTTCAAGCTGATTTTAGTCTAGTGTAGATTTCAATTACAATTTCAAGCTGATTTTAGTCTAGTGTAGATTTTAATTACAGCTGATTTTAGTCTAGTGTAGATTTTAATTACAGCTGATTTTAGTCTAGTGTAGATTTTAATTTCAAGCTGATTTTAGTCTAGTGTAGATTTCAATTACAATTTCAAGCTGATTTTAGTCTAGTGTAGATTTCAATTACAATTTCAAGCTGATTTTAGTCTAGTGTAGATTTCAATTACAATTTCAAGCTGATTTCAGTCTAGTGTAGATTTCAATTACAATTTCAAGCTGATTTTAGTCTAGTGTAGATTTTAATTACAATTTCAAGCTGATTTTAGTCTAGTGTAGATTTCAATTACAATTTCAAGCTGATTTCAGTCTAGTGTAGATTTCAATTACAATTTCAAGCTGATTTTAGTCTAGTGTAGATTTCAATTACAATTTCAAGCTGATTTTAGTCTAGTGTAGATTTCAATTACAATTTCAAGCTGATTTTAGTGTAGTGTAGATTTCAATTACAATTTCAAGCTGATTTTAGTCTGGTGTAGATTTTAATTACAATTTCAAGCTGATTTTAGTCTAGTGTAGATTTCAATTACAATTTCAAGCTGATTTTAGTGTAGTGTAGATTTCAATTACAATTTCAAGCTGATTTTAGTGTAGTGTAGATTTCAATTACAATTTCAAGCTGATTTTAGTCTGGTGTAGATTTTAATTACAATTTCAAGCTGATTTTAGTCTAGTGTAGATTTTAATTACAATTTCAAGCTGATTTTAGTCTAGTGTAGATTTCACTTACAATTTCAAGCTGATTTCAGTCTAGTGTAGATTTCAATTACAATTTCAAGCTGATTTTAGTCTGGAGTAGATTTTAATTACAATTTCAAGCTGATTTTAGTCTGGAGTAGATTTTAATTACAATTTTAACTGATTTTAGTCTAGTGTAGATTTTAATTACAATTTCAACTTATTTTAGTCTAGTGTAGATTTTAATTACAATTTCAAGCTGATTTTAGTCTAGTGTAGATTTTAATTACAATTTCAACTTATTTTAGTCTAGTGTAGATTTTAATTACAATTTCAACTTATTTTAGTCTAGTGTAGATTTTAATTACAATTTCAACTGATTTTAGTGTAGTGTAGATTTCAATTACAATTTCAAGCTGATTTCAGTCTAGTGTAGATTTCAATTACAATTTCAAGCTGATTTTAGTCTAGTGTAGATTTCAATTACAATTTCAAGCTGATTTTAGTGTAGTGTAGATTTCAATTACAATGTCAAGCTGATTTTAGTCTGGTGTAGATTTTAATTACAATTTCAAGCTGATTTTAGTCTGGTGTAGATTTTAATTACAATTTCAAGCTGATTTTAGTCTGGTGTAGATTTTAATTATAATTTCAAGCTGATTTTAGTCTAGTGTAGATTTCAATTACAATTTCAAGCTGATTTTAGTGTAGTGTAGATTTCAATTACAATTTCAAGCTGATTTTAGTGTAGTGTAGATTTCAATTACAATTTCAAGCTGATTTTAGTCTGGTGTAGATTTTAATTACAATTTCAAGCTGATTTTAGTGTAGTGTAGATTTCAATTACAATTTCAACTGATTTTAGTCTAGTGTAGATTTTAATTACAATTTCAAGCTGATTTTAGTCTAGTGTAGATTTCACTTACAATTTCAAGCTGATTTCAGTCTAGTGTAGATTTCAATTACAATTTCAAGCTGATTTTAGTCTGGAGTAGATTTTAATTACAATTTCAAGCTGATTTTAGTCTAGTGTAGATTTTAATTACAATTTTAACTGATTTTAGTCTAGTGTAGATTTTAATTACAATTTCAACTTATTTTAGTCTAGTGTAGATTTTAATTACAATTTCAACTTATTTTAGTCTAGTGTAGATTTTAATTACAATTTCAACTTATTTTAGTCTAGTGTAGATTTTAATTACAATTTCAACTGATTTTAGTCTAGTGTAGATTTCAATTACAATTTCAAGCTGATTTTAGTCTAGTGTAGATTTCAATTACAATTTCAAGCTGATTTTAGTCTAGTGTAGATTTTAATTACAATTTCAAGCTGATTTTAGTCTAGTGTAGATTTCAATTACAATTTCAAGCTGATTTTAGTGTAGTGTAGATTTCAATTACAATTTCAAGCTGATTTTAGTCTGGTGTAGATTTTAATTACAATTTCAAGCTGATTTTAGTCTAGTGTAGATTTCAATTACAATTTCAAGCTGATTTTAGTGTAGTGTAGATTTCAATTACAATTTCAAGCTGATTTTAGTGTAGTGTAGATTTCAATTACAATTTCAAGCTGATTTTAGTCTGGTGTAGATTTTAATTACAATTTCAAGCTGATTTTAGTCTAGTGTAGATTTCACTTACAATTTCAAGCTGATTTCAGTCTAGTGTAGATTTCAATTACAATTTCAAGCTGATTTTAGTCTGGAGTAGATTTTAATTACAATTTCAAGCTGATTTTAGTCTAGTGTAGATTTTAATTACAATTTTAACTGATTTTAGTCTAGTGTAGATTTTAATTACAATTTCAACTCATTTTAGTCTAGTGTAGATTTTAATTACAATTTCAAGCTGATTTTAGTCTAGTGTAGATTTTAATTACAATTTCAACTTATTTTAGTCTAGTGTAGATTTTAATTACAATTTCAACTTATTTTAGTCTAGTGTAGATTTTAATTACAATTTCAACTGATTTTAGTCTAGTGTAGATTTCAATTACAATTTCAAGCTGATTTTAGTCTAGTGTAGATTTCAATTACAATTTCAAGCTGATTTTAGTCTAGTGTAGATTTTAATTACAATTTCAAGCTGATTTTAGTCTAGTGTAGATTTCAATTACAATTTCAAGCTGATTTTAGTGTAGTGTAGATTTCAATTACAATTTCAAGCTGATTTTAGTCTGGTGTAGATTTTAATTACAATTTCAAGCTGATTTTAGTCTAGTGTAGATTTCAATTACAATTTCAAGCTGATTTTAGTGTAGTGTAGATTTCAATTACAATTTCAAGCTGATTTTAGTGTAGTGTAGATTTCAATTACAATTTCAAGCTGATTTTAGTCTGGTGTAGATTTTAATTACAATTTCAAGCTGATTTTAGTCTAGTGTAGATTTTAATTACAATTTCAAGCTGATTTTAGTCTAGTGTAGATTTCACTTACAATTTCAAGCTGATTTCAGTCTAGTGTAGATTTCAATTACAATTTCAAGCTGATTTTAGTCTGGAGTAGATTTTAATTACAATTTCAAGCTGATTTTAGTCTAGTGTAGATTTTAATTACAATTTTAACTGATTTTAGTCTAGTGTAGATTTTAATTACAATTTCAACTTATTTTAGTCTAGTGTAGATTTTAATTACAATTTCAAGCTGATTTTAGTCTAGTGTAGATTTTAATTACAATTTCAACTTATTTTAGTCTAGTGTAGATTTTAATTACAATTTCAACTTATTTTAGTCTAGTGTAGATTTTAATTACAATTTCAACTGATTTAAGTCTGGTGTAGATTTTAATTACAATTTCAAGCTGATTTTAGTCTAGTGTAGATTTTAATTACAATTTCAACTTATTTTAGTCTAGTGTAGATTTTAATTACAATTTCAAGCTGATTTTAGTCTAGTGTAGATTTTAATTACAATTTCAACTTATTTTAGTCTAGTGTAGATTTCAATTACAATTTCAACTGATTTTAGTCTAGTGTAGATTTTAATTACAATTTCAACTGATTTTAGTCTGGTGTAGATTTTAATTACAATTTCAAGCTGATTTTAGTCTAGTGTAGATTTCAATTACAATTTCAAGCTGATTTTAGTCTAGTGTAGATTTTAATTACAATTTCAAGCTGATTTTAGTCTAGTGTAGATTTCAATTACAATTTCAAGCTGATTTTAGTGTAGTGTAGATTTCAATTACAATTTCAAGCTGATTTTAGTCTGGTGTAGATTTTAATTACAATTTCAAGCTGATTTTAGTCTAGTGTAGATTTCACTTACAATTTCAAGCTGATTTCAGTCTAGTGTAGATTTCAATTACAATTTCAAGCTGATTTTAGTCTGGAGTAGATTTTAATTACAATTTCAAGCTGATTTTAGTCTAGTGTAGATTTTAATTACAATTTTAACTGATTTTAGTCTAGTGTAGATTTTAATTACAATTTCAACTTATTTTAGTCTAGTGTAGATTTTAATTACAATTTCAAGCTGATTTTAGTCTAGTGTAGATTTTAATTACAATTTCAACTTATTTTAGTCTAGTGTAGATTTTAATTACAATTTCAACTTATTTTAGTCTAGTGTAGATTTTAATTACAATTTCAACTGATTTAAGTCTGGTGTAGATTTTAATTACAATTTCAAGCTGATTTTAGTCTAGTGTAGATTTTAATTACAATTTCAACTTATTTTAGTCTAGTGTAGATTTTAATTACAATTTCAAGCTGATTTTAGTCTAGTGTAGATTTTAATTACAATTTCAACTTATTTTAGTCTAGTGTAGATTTCAATTACAATTTCAACTGATTTTAGTCTAGTGTAGATTTTAATTACAATTTCAACTGATTTTAGTCTGGTGTAGATTTTAATTACAATTTCAAGCTGATTTTAGTCTGGTGTAGATTTCAATTACAATTTCAACTGATTTTAGTCTAGTGTAGATTTTAATTACAATTTCAACTGATTTTAGTCTGGTGTAGATTTTAATTACAATTTCAAGCTGATTTTAGTCTAGTGTAGATTTCAATTACAATTTCAACTTATTTTAGTTTAGTGTAGATTTCAATTACAATTTCAAGCTGATTTTAGTGTGGTGTAGATTTTAATTACAATTTCAAGCTGATTTCAGTCTGGTGTAGATTTCAATTACAATTTCAAGCTGACTGCTGAATTTACTGTAAAATTCTCTCTACATGGATACGTTAATTTAGGGTAAAATGATTTCATTTACCATAAAATTGAATAATTTAAAGTTGAAAAACTCTAAATAAGTGCTTTGGACAGCTTGGAGTGATACTTAGTAATACATAATTAAGCTTGGTCATAGATTTGAGCTACTAAGTAGGTCAGTCTGCAGAATAACACAGAACTTGTCGTTTATTAAAGACTTTAAGTCGAAAACTGAAAAATCTGACAGTTTTATATACTAACGGAAGATGATAAAATACCTCTCATTTGGAGTAACTAGGGGGTAAGAAGAACCATGATGAAACATGATGGTAATAGTAACATTTACAAAAACAAAGAAAGCAAACGTTCTATTTTGCAAAACGTTTATATTCTACATTACGATTTATTTAACTAAACTTAGCAAAGTAAATACTATTACTATTTACTTTACTATTATTAGTTACACTATATCGATGACTTTGATGTTATTTACACCAAAGCGATAGTGATGCTGAAATGCCAAAACTGTAGTAAGAATTTTCACCTTCTTGTATTAATTCACAGCTACAGAATATTTTTTAGCTTGTATAATTTCACATGCTCTGTATCACTGAACGCATTCCACATAGTACATAGTTCTCTAGCTACCACAAAATAAACAGCAGAGAATTCAAATATTTAAGCAATACTGACATAATGTTTTTACTTGTTAACACTGAGCATTTTCCCACTTACACTTCAGTATATATTTTCCACTCTACGTTCCAGCCACATAAAACGAATCCTACAACAGCCAGCATGAAACACGCCTGAATGAACATGACCCGGTACTGAAACAAGTTCAAATAGTTCCACCTGGACAGCAGATTTCATTAAGCTAGGAGCATGCTTTAAACTAATATTTCCTATACATGGATTTCATATTAGTCAGGGATTTAATAGATATTATTTAATGCTTCATTATTTGAGTAGTTCATTAATATTTAAGCAAAAATGTAATTTACAAAATTAATAGATGTGTTAACTTACTTGTATATTAACATTTTTTTAAATGTAATTCCTTTCAACAATTCTGTTGTTTTATATCTTTTTTATTTTTAGTACTCAGAACCTGCAAGATGTTTCAGAGAAATTTATACTGTCTTTGTACTTAGCTCAAAATAAAACTCTGGGACTTTGAGTTACTTGGTTAAAACCTAAACCTTAGATGACAAAGAAAGCATTACTGAATTGTGGAGTCGAAAAAATAAATAACACACACACACACACACACACACACCCACACACACACATACGTACTAAACCGTACCTTTCATGGTATGAATGCATGTCAGCTTTTGTTCCTTTCCTCGGGAAACCTACAGGATGCCGTGTACCTTTAAACCTCGGTTTTTGTACATAATTGGACCGTAAGGACCCCTGTTGTACCTGTGGGTGTAAATTCCCATTAACTCGTACCTTTGGGAAACACAGGTGTACCGGCACTGTACCTTTTTCTGACAGTGTAATATATGGAATAAACTCCCAGCTCTCTTGTCCCGGTTTAATGTGTTCTTGTGTTCAGTGTACGTTCCAGTAAAGTCAAGGCATAAGGAAATGAGAAACTGTGAATCAGCAGGTGTTTTATATTGTATACTGTGTGGAGAAATAAGTCTTCAGACAATTCTGGTTTTGTTGTTTGATATATTTCCAGTGCAGACTGCGAGTATATACACTTCAAATTTACACACACGGTGTCCTTTGAGTTTGTACTTATAAATATGAACAAAAAAAGTATGTATTCATAAGTACACGCAAGGTTTAAACATGTTTTAACATGTTAATATATATATATATATATACAGATAACTAGCTCCATATCATGATGCTCCCAGCACCATGCTTCACTGTGGGATTGATGATGATCTTGGGATCATATACACAACCATTTGTGTACCGCTTTTTACAACGGACATTGTCTCAAAGCAGCTTTACAGAAACATATAAACACAGGATGGAGGAGGAAACCCCTGCAGCACGGGGAGAACACGCAATCTCCGCGCCCACAGGGCCACGGTGGGAATCAAACCCCGACCCTGTAGGTGTGAGGAGAACGTGCTAACCACTAAGCCACCGTGTGCTCCACACCAGGTGCAATTTACATTTAAAAAAAACAACAACAACAACAGCAAAAACTTCATATATTTCATGTAACCTTTTCATAAAAAAAAAAAAATAAAAAAAAACTACTGAGAATAAAATAGTAAATAAACATAAAATTATGAATTGATCGATAATATAATAAATCACAGATACTTTAACAAGTTATTTATGTCGTTAAATTATTGATTTAAATAATGAAATGAAAAAATATTTAATCATTTAATCATTTTCAAATAATGCATTTGTTTACAGGGCAGAAAAACCCCAAATAAGACAGAATAAAGTCCTGCAGGGCAAAACTGTGATTCGGAATAACTGGTAAATGTTAAAAGAGGAAAAGGTCACAATAAAAGTACAAGTGAATCATAAATCAATGTCTGTGGCATTTTCTTAGGAAATAGTTTTTAAATTAATGAATTAATAAAATTCAAGAAATTTACATGTCATTTAATTACGCTTTTAAATTATTTAATTATTAAAATATTTTTCAAATATTGCAGTTTTTTTTTTAATTAATCATTGTGGCATTTTGTCAAGACAATTATTTATTTGTTTGCTCTTTTGAAAACTTTTTATTATTATTATTATTATTATTATTACTTTTTTTTTTTTAGTTTTGTATCTTTGACTCGACTTTGGATAGCGTCTACTTTTAATTAACAGCTGAGTTCTGCGATTAACTGACATGCTCTGATTACAGAGCTCAACGTCCTCTGTAAATCCTCGAGTAGTCTTCAATAACAACAGCATTCTGATTTTGTTTATGATAACCGTGAAATTACAGCACGCGATGTATTGGTCATAAATAGGATGAAGTAAATATCTGCCATATTAGAATTTGCTTTACTTTATAAAGAAGTAAAATTGCAGAAATGTCTTTTAAAAAAATGCCGTAGTTGGGTCCGAGTCCACCTTTGTCCCGTTCGAGTCGAGACCAAGTGTCATGTAATATCAGAGAAGGAAATCTGGACTACAGTTCCCAGCAGCCACTGCACCTCACTACATCACGGTCACATGATCGCCTGCACCTGAATCACGGCATGTTAACGAGCAGCTGTGTGTATACAGCCACAGTTTACACTGCTCTCCTTGTCTTACATTTGTCTTTCTTTGCCGTTGTCTCTGTTGCTGTGTTTATGGTCTTTGTTTCACAATTATTTCTTTGCCTCAAGTTCTGTAGCTACTGTTTTGTCTTTCGTTTATATTTAAATTAAATCTAATCTGCACTTGCATCCTTCTCCGCCCCCAATCGTCCTTAACCAATCGAGTCCACGTTGGACTCAAGTCCGAGTCCTTAATGGCCGAAAAAAATATTTGAGAGTGCATGTATAAACTCTCATGTATAAAAGGGCAGTGGTGGCTTAGTGGTTAAGGCTCCGGGTTATTGATTGGAAGGTCGGGGGTTCAAGCCCCAGCACTGCCAGGCTGCCACTGTTGCTGCCTTGAGCAAGGCCTTTAACCCTCTCTGCTCCAGCGGGTGCTGTATCATGACTGACCCTACACTCTGACCCCAGCTTCCTGACAGGCTGGGGTATGTGAAAGAAAGGCTTTCACTGTGCTCTACTGTATATGTGACCAATAAAGACTCATTATAATTAATTAATATTATTCACAAACCAATGGCAACAGAAATGTAGCACTATTACATCTTGCAAATGCTGTTTAATATTTTTATTTCATGTCATCAGGACCTCAACTAGTTTCCTATCAAAAAAGGGTTTCAAAGAAAAAAAGCTATCTATAGGTATATGTAGAACTTTTATGAAGATGCAAACGAAGCTGTTTTGTTAATGTATCACACTGTATCGTGTCCTCCAGTTGGAGTGGACATTTCAGTGATGTGATGTGTCTCCCCCACAGGTATATAGTCTGAGAGAGAGAGAGAGAGTACAGAGTAGACTTACATTCAGCAGCAGCTCATAAAAACATAAAGTTTCATGCTTTATTACTGCTTTTAATCCGTCTATCAATCACAACAAACTCATTTCTGAACCCAGCCCTGTTCTTCTAACTTTTTTTCATTTGAATTCATAAAATGAAATAATAATAATAATAATAATAAAAAAAGATGATATTTACAACATTAAGATGTACATTTCACATTTTACATGAAATCCGAGACTGGAATGAGCAAATGCTGATGTTTAGAGGCGGGCGATACGACTACGATCTTATTTCACCATGATACGTTTTCTCAGGCAGGTCTATCAATAGTGTTCGAGTAAGAAATACTAGGGAAATTGAATAAAGCAATTACATGTAAAGTAAAATAGACTTCACTGTGTGATATATAGAGTACAGTGATTATTATTAAATTTAATGAAGTTATTCAGGGGTGGGTTAGTGGTTAGCACGTTCGGCTCACACCTCTAGGGTGGGGGGTTTGATTCCCACCGGGGCCCTGTGTGTGCGGAGTTTGCATGTTCTCCCCGTGCTGTGGGGGTTTCCTCCGGGTACTCCGGTTTCCTCCCCCAGTCCAAAGACATGCATGGTAGGCTGATTGGCGTGTCTAAAGTGTCCGTAGTGTATGAATGGGTGTGTGATTGTGCCCTGTGATGGATTGGCACCCTGTCCAGGATGTACCCCGCCTTGTTCCCGATGCTCCCTGGGATAGACTCCAGGTTTCCCCGTGACCCTGAAAAGAATAAGCGGTACAGAAGATGGACGGATCAATGGAAGTTATTCAGTCTAATGAATGAGAGAGTGATTTTCTCAGTCTTTAGTTGTTTGATGAACATTAATGACACAGACAGCAGCATTAGCATTAGCATTATTAGACTGCTGTCACTTTAAGACTTTATACTGTATTGACACACCTCCGATTTTTTCCCCAACTATTTACATTCACTTAAGTCGTAACCGGATGTGTTTGCATGAAGACTCGGCCAGACCTGCATTTTGTGTATATGATGATGCGTACGTATTTATTTGACCGTCCAAGCGTAATAAGCCGCTAAAGAGAACTCAATCCGGTACTCGTACGACGAGGCGTGCACAGAAAGCCTCCTGGTCAGGCACGGGAACATTCATTCATTTCTTATTATCTTAATTTCATGTTGTTATTTATTTTTTTATCTTTCTTTTCATGTTACACATAACCAAAAGTCCAAAACGTCCGAATCCGTGTCGAGTCCGAGTACAAATTCACCCGAGTGCGTGACAAGTCCGAGTTCGTTCAGAATTGGACTCGAGTCCAGGATCAAGTACCTCGACTCTATTATAAAGTGTTACCAAATGCAAGACTTCATATATCTAATAACGTATATTCTACGGTTCATCTGCGGTCTTGTCATTCGGGTGTTTTTTTGGTTTTGTTTTGTTTCTTCATTGTAGGGATTTTATCTTATGCTTTGTCCCATAAGACACAAAAAAACAAGGTTTTAATGGTACGTTAGAGGCATTCACATTTGCTTTCGCACCGTGTGACTGTGCATGTGTGAATGATCATTATTACTGAGAGAACACTCAACAATCAGCCTGGATCCCACACAAATAATTGGCCTTGAATTCCTAAAATAACCTGTGTGTGTAAATGAACTAGAAAACAAACGAATTTGGATTTTTTTTTTTTCCCCCCCAACAGATCTAACATGTTCAAGGACAAAACAGGACTGATTCATTCTCTTTGTTTATTTATTTATTTTACTTAAAAATTATTTTTTGGAGAGAAAATCACCCAGAAGTGCTATTCAGGAAGAGTAAAAGACTACTACTGTGGTCCTATGTGTGATAGATCATAAACAGGATGTGTATTCTAAGGTCAGGTAAAAGAGAAACGAATGAAAATTGACCATACAGTTGTGCCTAAAAGTTTGCACACCCCTTGCAGAATCTGCTAAATCTTAATACTGTTAACAAAATAAGAGGAATCATAAAAATCCTTCCTCCCCCAGTCCAAAGACATGCATGGTCGGCTGATCGGCGTGTCTAAAGTGTCCGTAGTGTATGAATGGGTGTGTGAGTGTGTGTGTGTGATTGTGCCCTGTGATGGACTGGCACCCTGTCCAGGGTGTACCCCGCCTTGTGCCCGATGCTTCCCGGGATATGACCCTAGTCAAAAGTTTACACACGCTCGATTACTAATCCCGTGTGTCGCTACCTGGATGATCCACGACGTGCTGTTTTTATGTTCTGTGAGAGTTCTTCACGAGTCCCTTGTTTGCCCTGAGCAGGACTGCCCACTGTTCTTCAAAAAAAAATTAAAAATCCTCCAGGTCCTCCACATTCTTTACTTTTCCAGCATCTTCTGCATATTTGACGGCATTCCAACAGCCGCTTCATGATGTCGAGATCCAGCTTTTCACACCGAGGACGACCGAGGGACTCGTACACGACTATTACAAAAGATGCAAACATTCACTGATGCTCGCGAAGGCAACACGATACATTAAGAGCCAGGGCGTGTAAACTTTTGAACAGGATGATCGGTGTAAATTGTTAGTATTTTGTCTTAAATCAAAAAAATTAATAAAAAAAATGACACTGTGGCCAAGATACTCAGTAAAACTTACGGGCTAATTTCCTTAAAATAAAAAAAATAAATAAAAAAAAGCATTGTCACGACAACTATTGACTGTTTGTTTATTACAGTTTACTGCTCTGTAAAGTATTTGTTTATGTACAAACATTCAATTGCATTATATTTTTGAAGGCGTCTTTGCGGAACGCCGTCTCTTTGCACGTGATCAAGACTTTTGAACAGTACTGTGCATTGACAATTGCACCTGCATTCGTTTAAAAAAAAAAAAGCTCTAAATTATTACTAAAATATTAGTGAGAACGGTAAAAAAAAAAAACACAGTTCACAAACAAACAAACAAACAAACAAAAACTACATTTAAAATTTTCAGTGTTCAGAAATTTTACAAACCTTAGAAACTGCGCAATTGTTTTATTGCGCAATCACGTCTTAATTATTCTGAACGTAAAAATGATTATTTTTAAAACTGTTACTTTGTTTTCTAGTCAAAACGTTCAGCCTTTTTTTTTTTTTTTTTTTTTTTTTTTTTTTTTTTTTTTTGGGCTGAAAACTCAAAGCACAGTTTTTGACCACACTGAGAACGCAGTGCAACGTTTACTCTTGTGAGATGGGAGGAAGAGGGCGGGGCTTCCAGACGTGTGTCTGTTAACATCAGTGAGTTCAAAATGCTTACTGTCGGTCATTCCAGATTCACGTCAATTGGCTCGATTTGATGCGTTTATCAAAAAATAAATAAATAAATAAATAAATGAAATAACTGCCATATTTTTAAGAGTCAACTCGTACTGGCGTACTAGCTCCTAGGCAAAATACGCAAATATCGTCAGGTCTGTTAACCTCCGTGCGACACTTTGCCTTTCATCCCCACGTCATGCAAACCAAAGTGCTATGTGTTTTCCTCTGTTCTCACTCCAAAGCGTTTAGTCATCTACAAGCATCCTGTGGAGATCTGAATTATCCCTGCTTAACGGCAATAACCAAAAGTAGCTAGGTGGCACATTGTAGCGACCCGGCACTGAATCCTTCATAAGGAGGTGCAACGGTTTAAGGCGAGGCGAGACACTAATTAATCCGGGAAAGTTTGCACATCGTAAGGAAGAAGGATAAGTCCATTAATTTTAGCCCGCCATGAGCCCGGGGGGGTTGGAGGGAGGTGTGTGTGGGTGTGTGTGTGTGTGTCGGGGGGGGGGGGGGGGGTGAAGTTTGCGAAAGGTCACACATGACAGCGTTTTAAGCCTCTGACATAATGAGAAAGGAATGGACATGAGTGTGTGCGTGGACGCGGCACTTATTAAGAAGACGGGAACGAGGCCAGAGCTTTAGTGCAGCTTCTGTGTGTGAGTCAGAAGGAGATAAGCTATGTGGGGTGGGTTGAGTGAGAAAAGACAGCTTGTGTGTGTGTGTGTGTGTGTGTGTAAGAGAATGAATAAGTGTGTGTGTGTGTGTGAGAAAGAGAGAGAGAGAGAGAGAGAGAGAGAGAGAGATACAGCCTGTAGTCCTGTAACAGCCTGTGACCTTTTCATTTCCACCATATGTGATTCATGCTGTAGTTGGGCAGGAGTAGAGCTGACCATTACGTTTATGCACTCGCTCTTTCTCTCAGAAACAAAGATAAGGAACTCGCGTCCAGTGCTTCAGTTCATCTGCGTGATGAAACGGCGTCGCCGCTCGAAGTTGACACGGTGTGGAAAGTTTTATTGGGCGTCAGAGTTTCGCTTAGCTGCGGTATCGAGGGATTTAGCCGCATCGCTAGTGAAGGGGTGAGGTGAGGAGAAAAGTCTTCATAAAGAAATACTGGCTCGCGATTAATTAAGTCATTTTTGAAACGCTGTTGAATTTTTGGTCAGAAGGAAAATGTTGGTGATGACTGATGTGGTGAAGTTTTTGAGCGAGGAGATTTAACGTGTATTAATGAAAGGAGTCTCCAGTGTCAGGGCTTCGTAGAAGTCAGAGGTAAAGCTTTCGAGCTCGGTACTATAACAAGCTGCGTGTTTCTTGTTTTTTTTGTTTGTTTGTTTGTTTGTTTTTTTTAATAAATAAAAAAATGTAATTGTTGGTAAATCGTTGTAGTATTAAAAGAATAAGACATTGCAGGACATCCTGTTAACGTTAGGGTGAGAACAGTAACTACGGTTCATCACACCCTGTCAGAAAACATTACAAACTGCCGACACCGGAGACTCCTTCCACCCATCCATTCATTTCCCACACTCTGATCCGACACAGGGTCGCGGGGAGCCAGGGACCCATCCCGGGGAACTCGACGAACAAGTCAGAAGACACCATGAACTCATCTCAGGGCACAACTGGACACGCGATCACACGTTACGGACAATTTGGAAATGCCAGTAAGCCTACAGCACGTGTATTTGGGTTGGGGGAGGAAACCGGAGTAGGAGGACCTGAAGGAAACCCGGGGAGAGCATGCAAACTCCACACACACAGGGTGGAGGTGGGATTTGGACCCCCAACCCCCAAAAGCTTCCATAAATGTTAAATAAACATCTCCTTACAGAAAATCTCATAATATTTCAGTTCGGATCAATACCGTATGATATAAAAAGCTGATAACACTTGAAGTCAGCAACGGCAGCTTCAAATGGTTTGACCGTGACTAAATTATTAGGTAAAACTCACTAATGATATGCATCCTGTTTATCTTTTGCTTTATCGCTATATATATATATATATATATATATATATATATATATATATATATATATATATATATCAGCTTATCAGCCGAGAGCAGATGTCTCTCCTCACACTCCTGAACGATCCCATTGCAGAAACATTACCCTCTGTTTTTTTGTTTTTTTTTCCCAACAGTGTGTTCTGCATGACCTCTATCTTAGCTGCATGAGAATAAATTAGCGTATCTTTCAGACATTCCTTAGCGTGCCAAATGCGAGTTACACTGCTCGACTTTTGTAGGTGAGAACGAACACATTAGCTGCCAATAAGTTCTCGTTTGTAGCCGACCCTGGAAAGGATTCCGCATGAGTGCATTAAAACCTCGATCAAGCCTCGCATGCAAAATCAGTATTTACATATTCAGTCTGCTGAATATGAATAAAGCTGTGTGAAACATCTACTGAAACCCGTCTGTTGTGCTAACCTTACCGGTTAATAACGTTTATATATGAGATGGACTGTGCAAAATATAAACTATGGGGAAGAAAATCTAATGTTCTTCCAGTTAATCAGGAAGTCAAAGCACCATTTTTGTGTGACATTTTTATTAAATATAGCTCTAAAAAAAACAAAAAAACAACAACTACAGACTATGTTTGTTTTATGCTTGTATCAACTTCAATCTGAAGGAAAGTTCTAGCATTTTATAAGTAAAAAGATAGAAAATCCTCACATTCCAAGATTTCATTTCAATTCCACTGAAAGGACCGACTTAATCTAGCAGTTCTACAACACTGATGACAATTTTTTTTTTTTTTTACATTTTTTGTCAGGAAATAAGTTCTCGTTTTGAGTCTCTTCTCGTCACCTGAGATAGCAGTCACTTACGGCGTATAAACCTGAGTCTCATTATCGTCCCTTCACTCCACTGATCTCTCTTCATGCTAACGGCAGTGAGGGGGAAAAAAAATCGCTGAGTCATTCACCTACATCTGTTCCACGGGATGAAGTTCTTGCTCGTAATGTCTTGTCTTTACTGTATGTCTTTCAAACATTTTAAAACTGTATAAAGAGTTAAAAGAGTTTGTTATTTCTGTGTTTTGATGATTTAAGGTTTAATGGTGCAGGAGCATAGCAGCCATTTTGGCAGCCATTTTATCTGATGGTGAAGTGAATTGATGAGGTTTATCTAGGTTTATTTTTATAACTATCCCAAACCTCGATCAAATCACGTTACTAGCCTGCAAGATTTTCCGACATTTTTAGTTAGGCTGACTTTTTTTTTTTAACCATTGTTTTTGTTCAACTGTAAGACACCAAGGAAAGGTAAGAAATTAGCTTAAAGAAATATTTTTTTGGTGTGAATATTTACATCAATTTATGTTTAATATTTATGTTCTCATATCTCATAAAGTAGAGATGTTTTACAGAATTTCCCAGACAACCAAACGTATAACACGATCGATTAATGACCGACGCTTCGTAGCGCCTACACAGCGTGGCTCAAGGTCCCTTTCCGGAACCTTCGCACTAACTGTCCGTCAGTGGTGGAATGAACTTCCGACCTCAATCTGGACTGCAGAATTTCTCACTATCTTCAAAAAACAGTGAACACCTAACCAACCCCTAAAACGCCAACCCCCACATTATCCTAAAAAAAAAAAAAACACATACTCAGGCTCTTACACCTAAGAGAACTCAATGAAAAGATCTTGTACTGTTGCACTACTTGTATTGTTCTCCGCTTGATATATCGCTTTGCTCGTATTTCCTCACCTGTAAGTCGCTTTGGATAAAAAGTGTCCGCTAAATGAATAAATGTAAACGTAAATATTAATGAGTCAATTTAGTGACGATATAGACACGGTTTTAATCGTCTGGCTCATGTACCTACACATCCCCTACAGGTCAAAACACATCCACTGAGTGTCTTATTTAAAAGCTACCAAAGTCTATTATACTCATATGTACAGTATGTGAGTTTTTACATAACTGAAAATCCTGTTTGTTTGTGTACAGCTTACAAGATCATTGGAAGGCATTGATGTAACTCTAAAAGGTACAATATAGATGCCAAAAATCACCCAAAAATGTATTCCATGGAATCTTCAAAAGTGTGTTTTTTTTTTTTTTTATTCAATCCTTGATGTTGCGGCTCAAACCGTCAGAAAAAACCTCCTCATCATGAGTGATTTATTGCCGATCTGCTGTCCATCACTGCACACATGGACGCGCCGTCTGCTGATCGTCGAAGAGAATCAGCTGATGAGCTGTAGAGAGCGTCAGAAACCCAAACACTGAGATCCTAAACACACAGCAAAATATACATACACATATACATGAATCAAAGAGTTGGAGTGGGGTTAGTCAGAGAGAGAGCGAGAGCGAGCGAGAGAGAGAGATAGAGAGAATATAGCAGGATTAATATATCACTTCTACACAAACACAAACACAAACTGCAGCCTAAAGCAGTGGGAATGTGTTAGTGTGTGATTGATGGAGTGATAATGAGCTGAGACTGTTCATGGTCGGACACTTTCAGATACATAAATCTGCAGCCATGCCCGTGTGTGTGTCTGTGTGTGTGTGTGTGTGTGTGTGTGTGAAAGGGAGGTTTCTTTTAAGTGTCTTTTACAGTCACACCCAAGTAAAAAAGACACAAGATTGATATATGTTGTTGCAACAAAGCTGGAAGCGCACAATTGTATAGGATGCCTTGGCATTACAATTTCCCTTCACTGGAACTAAGAGGCGACCCTGTAGGATAAGTGGGATAGAAAATGGATGGATGGATGGATGGATGGATGGAACTGTTCCAGCAAATGCACAAAACGAGCTCCATGAAGACGTGGTGTGTGAAGGTTAGAAGAAGGTAGAAGAACTGGAGTGTCCTGCACAGAGCCCTGACCTCAACCCCACTGAACACCTTTGGGATGAACTGGAACTGGAGCCTCCTCACATCAACATCAGCACCTGACCTCAACCTCACTAATGCTCTTGTAGCTGAATGAACACAAATCCACACAGCCACGCCCCAAAATCTAGTGGAAAGCCTTCCCAGAAGACTGGAGCGCATTATAACAGCAAAGCGGGAATACATCCATATATGTAGTGCAATTCCTTCATGTATAAGAGAAGAATAACAATTATAAGGCCAAATTATCATGTAAACCACGTCAGAGTTTTTGTTATTATATCCAAAAGAGATAATAAGCCACTTCATTAGCATTCATAACAAAGAGGCCATCTGCTGGGCTTTATCTACACACAGATAATTCTGCACATTAATGTGTATCATTGTTCAGGTTTAAATCGATTCTGCCACTTGCGAGAGACGAAGCCACTCTTTATCTCTCATCTCCAACATCCTCTTACTTCAGCCTGCATGGTTTATCAGTCCGTGCTTTTAAACCATAATCTCCTCCGCCGCTGAACATCACACTGCACGTCCACTCCAGCGTATTTACCATAAACACAGCATTTAGCAAAGAGGCTAATCCCTACAGGTGAGTATCCACACACCTTAGTCAAATCCCAGTCAAAAAAAAGAAAGCTTCAATTAGAAAGTAATAGTTTCTGGATAAATAAGTTTTTATGTAGAGTGTATAGAGCCTTTATAACACGTTGTAGTTTCTAAAGCAGTGCTGGACCAGGCTTGTGTGAAAACGTGTACGGTGATATTGTAGGTTGTTACCCAGTGGTTAAGATGTTGTACTGCTGATCGTTAGGTCACGAGTTCAAACTCCAGCAACGCCAAGTGGCCACAGTCGGGCCCTTCACCCTCGACCGCTCAGATATAAGACGCTCTGGATAAGGACATCTACCAAATGCCATAAATTTAAATGTAAAAATAGGAAAAAAAAGAAGCGGAAACAATTACTATCAGGGTGTTTGCAGATATTCCTAAGTTACAATTCATCTTTATTTCTAATTTAAGATAAAGTTTGCGATGATGGTAGACCAAATATGTTTCAAAAATAATAATAATTTAAAAAAAAAAGATGACGTGTTTTAGTAATAAATAAATAAATAAATAAATAAATAAACGAAAGTAAACGTTTGAGAAAAACAGAAAAAAGTGTCTGGAATACAAGTACAGTATATCTAACTCCAGCACAAAAAAGCCATCTTCATTTTTTATTATTATTTTTTTTTTTAACATTTCTTCACTGGACTGAGTTACAAGACTATTTCAACCTTGAGTAGCTTTAATAGATTAAACACTGGGCATTACTATATTTTTTTTCCCCCCCGCCCGCAAACATCATCCTCAACTGTGTCTTTTTATGGTGACACTTTATTTAAACACAGGGTACATGAGGCGACACGACGCCTACACGAGGTCTTTCTGACACCTCACGTAACCCTGCGTGAACATTTTCTAATGTCTGCTTCCAATATATTGTACATCCGCTGTAATGAAGGCTGTTTTAGTCGTGGTATATTACATAACGCTGTAAACGTCAAGGTCGCAGCGTTGGTTTTCGTTCACGGCAAATAACGTTTGTTGGAATACAGTACGCCTTGCTGTATTTTAATTGTCTTAAAGGTCTTATGTAGGTAGCTGTGACTGATTTTGACTTGGCTAAACACTGATCAGCGTATTCAGGCTGCGTCATGTCATGTTCTGTATTTATCTATTGATCCTTACGCTTTCCATCCCCGTGCCTTTAGCATTGATTACGTGTATCGAATATGCTTAATAAGAAAAAAAAAATCAAAGTTGATGTGAATGCCACTCGTATCAGTCTATTAAAGATTAGCACTCACTGTTTGACATCGTATAGCCATCAATAAACCTCTTACACTGTTTTTATTATTATTTATTTTTTTTTTTTCAATAAGTGATCGAAAGTACAATATTAGTTAGACTCGCATGAGTGCGATCGTAGTTCAGGCATAATATTCGATATCCGTAACGTTAGCGGATACGCGTGTTAGCGGTGTGTTTTCTGTGCAAGCGCAATGTTGTTCTTTTATCCGCTAGCGTCGTCCTTGTATTCACGCCTCGGTTTGTTTTTGCACGCGCCGGTGCATATTAGCGTAGCGCTGTGGCTCTGAGAGAGGACTCGGGAAGGAGAGAGAACTTCTAATATAAATTGATGAAGCTTTTGTGGTGCATTTCATTAAATGCATGGATGGATTAAAGATGCATGATTGTAAATCACGCCAGCAGAGAGAGGAGGAATGGAGTGCGGCTGGGAGGAGGGAGGCGATTTCGCTACGATCCTTTCACCGAGGTCTTAAATGAAGAGAGTGAAAAACAAAGTACGCTAAAACGCAACGAGAGGCTTGTAATTTAACTTTACTAAGAATCAGTGAACCGTCCGCCAATCTGGCACCAATTTAGACTTTTCTTTGTGTAGTGAGACAATGCAGTTATAGGAATCGGTTTGATTGTGGCCTTTGAGGTCTGATTCATTTCAGAGTTTTAGTGCTCGCCTAGTGATTAAGGTAGCGGTAATTACGGCAGGCTCGTCTAACAAAAAGGCGCTAATCGTTGGTTGCGAATATCGATTCATATAACACTAAATGAAATCTACGTGCCATGTAAGAGGGCAGGTCAGACCTACTGGGTTGTATCGATGAACAGGCGTTACAATGACAAAACGTCCGGATTGTCATTACTGAATGGTGCCATGATGGAGCGCCGGAAAGTTCCAAGACGCAGCGGGAGACGGTGCGTGATTTGCCTAAGTGATCTTGTCAGTATATTAGTGATGGATGAAAAGATAGATGGGAAATCATTGAGCAGTGAGGAGTACCATGGTTGAATGGCTGAGGAAAGTTAGCACGCTCTTAACCTCAATGTTTTATATTCCACGTCCCGCCCAACGTGGCGAGGCATTAGCATTGTGACCATTTCTGAGTCGACACCTGGCAAGGCTTGAATACGGGTGCTGTGTGATGAATTTAAACTGCAACAGCTTTTCTGCTAACACGGCTGCTATTTCAGGAGATCAATTCTGTAAGTTATTGCGCTGTGCCAGGAGAAAGGCCATATTTGTTTAGAGCTTTGATTGCCATGATGGAAAGGGACAGAGAGAAATATACAGAAAGAGAGAGAGAGAGAGAGAGAGATTGCAAGACCTCAGTGGTGACTCCAGTAAGCACTACAGATGTTACATTAGTCCTTGGAGTGATCCGCCAGAACATATGCTTCAGACTAGTGAAGAGGTCTCCAAAGTTAACTCTTAACGTTCCGTCACTCATATTAACCCTGCAGTTCCTCCAGCAGGGACGTCACACCATTTTTCAATGGGAGCTGTACATTTCTGGGGATCGTAGATGAAGCAAATGTTAGCAATACAAAGTGTGCAGGACGAGCGACGTGACGGTGCTTCCAATAAGAGTGACGGAAGACGATATGTTTCTTTTTATCCTGCTGATTGTTTCTGTGGTAGCTCAATGGCCGAGGCATTGGGCTACTAGGCTTATGATCTACAGTGGGATACGGGGCGGCTGTGGATCAGGTGGTAGAGCGGGTTGTCCACTAATCGCAGGGTTGGAGCTTCGATTCCCGGCCCACGTGACTCCACATACCGAAGTGTCCTTGTGCAAGACTCGGAACCCCAAGTTGCTCCCGATGGCAAGTTAGCGCCTTGCGTTGCACCTCTGCTACCATTGGTGTGTGTGTGTGTGTGTGTGTGTGTGTGAATGGGTGAATGAGACACAGTGTAAAGCGCTTTGGATAAAAGCGCTATATAAGTGCGCCATTTACCATTTATCTCAAAAGTGTGAGCTCAGATTGAAGAAACACCAAGTTACAGTACACCGATTGGGTCCTTGGGCAAAGCCCTCAACTGTCAACTGCTCAGTTGCATCCTGTCTCACTTGTAATTTTGATTAACGTGTCAACCACATGAGATAGACTTAAATGTAAAATGGTTATATACATTCCGTAGCCAGTTTGTGTGGCTACCAGAGTAGCCTGGCGCTACCAGTGAAACCATGGCAACTAGCAGTAAAGAAAAGATAGGAAAGCCCACAATGACCAGCACAGAGCGATTTGAGCCACTGATATGAAGGTTTGATCTGGGTAATAGTGCATATAAGATGTCATGTTAACATTTAGAATGACAGAAAGCGAAAAAAAAAAAAAAAGTCAAAGGACACCGGAGATTGGACTAAAAACAACACAGTATAGAAGATGCACACGTGCTAGAGGATTTTCAGGTGTATTATTGTCCCAGGCAGTTATTCCATGCGCAGAGAGCCGTAGTTACATTCATTCCTAGCATTCTGCATCTGCCAAGGCCATCTCTTGAGAACTTTGTGTTCCTACCAATGCATCAAGCATTACACAAAGCCTCACTTGCTCAAAAAGTCTCACGCGGCGCTTCAATACGTTTTAGGAGATGAATTTTTTCCTTCTTCTTTCATTGCGTATCGGTCTTTTGAATGTTGCTATAACAGAAGCAAATTCACACTGTCTGTTTAGAAAGTTCTCCAAAAGGCAGTGAGGCGTGCATTTAATCACGGAAATCCAGCTGACGGACTTTTTTAAGTAATAAAAAAAAAAAAAAAAAAAAAAAAAAGACGCCAGCGCTCGCACTGTCCCTCTTGTTTACAAATAAAAAAACCCTGCGGGAGCCGAGCCCTGCTGGAAGATAGACTTTTATTATCCTCGCTCCATGCCGCATCCCCAGAGATATCCATCCATACAGTGTGAGAGACGGGGGTGGCGTGAATTAAATGTGTGGGACAGTACAATAGCCAGCCAGCGTAGGAAGCGCTGTCCGCATTCTCTATGAGAAAAAATGCTCTTTTGCTTTATAAAACGTTTGTAAAAAATAAAGGCCACGCACAGGGTTACGCACCCTCTGTCTTTTTCTCCCGTTGATGTGTTTTCCCGTGTGTCCAGAGGGACCGGAGCTGTGTGAGAAGCTCACACATCGTGCTAAATTAGCCGACGAGTCGGCCACAGAGAGCAGGGAGAACACTGCCTACAGCCTAATGCTGTAGCAAAAGCTTAATTACGAAGCTGCCCCATTTGTTCTGTGTTCCCAGCTCTCTCTGTTCCTCTCATTAGTCAGGTAGATGGAGGTAAATTGATAGAACGATAAACAAGCAGAAATGTGGCAGCTAAAACAGGCTGGACATGTTTTAATGGGCTCAGGAATGAAAAGAAGGAGAGAAAATGACGGTGGCCATGGTGATTGTGAGGTTTCGGGGTACGTCATGTCTGCGGTTTGCGTGGTGGCCTTGGGAAACCTTTCACATGTTGATATTTTATATGATATACATTGTAGATTTCATTCCGGTTCCAGTAAATTCCACTGCCTCCGTGTTTATAACCCAGTCTACTGATGGGGAAAACAACATTACTGCCAAATGTTACGTTTACGATAGAAAATGGGCTCTCATTTTGATTCTCAGCATCACTCACACGACATAGTGGCAGCCATTTTGTCTGATTTCAACCCAATTGTTTAGGCGTTATGTCTGTAATTATATAAAAACTTGATCACATCATGAGAAAATCACACTTAGCTAGCTTAACCAGTTAAACAAGGCTAGAAATTAGCCAAATCACATCATTATGGTTAAATACAGTATAGTTAAGATTTCTTAAAGCACGCCTGTTATGTTTTATTTTTTTATTTTTTCAAATATTCTCTTTCATGTAGTGTGTTATGGAGCTGTTTGTGAACGTTAAAAAAGTCTGCAAAGTTTCGAAAAATCAAACATGTTCAAAATCAAAAATTCCAAAAATCGAGTTATTGAGTCCTAAAAGAAGGAATCGATTCTGAACGGCTGAATCGAGTCGTTAGTGATTCCAGACTTTACTTCCTCTACTGACCTACGTAGGTTTGTAACAGAAAGCCCCGCCTCTGGTCTTCATCGGCTGCTCGCTGACAGCGGTAGACCGATCACGACAGACTGCGACGTGTGATGAATCAGAGCAGAGTATAGAATGAATCCTTTAGAACGGATCATTGAACGAGTCATTTGTGACACTAATTCTGCAGTTTAAATTATGAGCACGTTGAAGTGTTTTTTTGACCACGGATGCGTGTGAATCTATCGTATGAGACCTTTAAAACAAAATTAGGCACGTTTCAAATCCATAATAGGTGCGCTTTAAGTCACAGTATATTAGCAGAAAATCTCAAACGTTGGTCAAAAGACAGTTTTATCAGAATGTTTTCGGAGCATTATTTTTCCTTCATGTGAAGTTTGTAGATGTTTCTGCAGCATTCTGTAGTAGTATACATAATAACGCTAACACTAACATTTCCACAATGCTACTTTTTGTCTTAACTACGAACACTAAAGCACATCCTCATCTTAGAACCTGTTGAATATACTAACATTGTTGTTGTTCTCTGTTCGCCGGATAAACAGTGCAAATACAATCCAACACACTTCATTACCGGTGCGGTAGATTAGATAACCGAGCTTTCCGATCGATTCTCCTGCACAGTTCAGTCGGATCTAAATTCGATCTGTACGTTTGATGTTTTTTTTTTTTTTTTCTTCTCCCTCATTATAAGGCTGAAAGGTTTAGCGACTGGGGAAGAGTTAGCATCGTTGGCTGGGATCAGACTTAGAGCTGAAGCTTACAAGCCATGACTCATGCACTGGATGAGTGTCGTGGTTGTTCGTCTTTCTTTAAATTCACCTCGTCTATTCCTCCGAGGCGGAGTCTTTTCTTTGGCCCACCAAGGGTTCATCTAGCAAGCTTTCCTCGAGCTAACAGAGTAAAGGAACAGCCCTGAAGATGGCTTTAAGGGGAAACGGCGAGAGGAATCCGACGAAAGAGTCCTGAAATAGAATCGAGTCACGGTGTGGGTTGAAATGTCGGTTATTTAAGTTTCTCTGGTCTGAAAGAAAAACAAATACATTTCAGAAAGTGAACTAACCTCAGGCGTCCCCAAATCAAACTTATGCTAATGCTGGTTAGTAATATGAAGGATTTTCACTAGTTACAGTTTGACAGCCCCAGCTCTATATTCTGTCTTCATTTCTGAGCGCACGATCGTTTTTAATGTTCTCAAAAGAGCTTCCATAAAACTCTATTAATGTGCACAGGACATTTTCCCAAAATAACGCTATTACGCTTTAATTGAGGCGTTTATATTTAATAGCTGGCCTGGGAAAGTCTGGCTGTGAAGCACTACTTAAAAATAAAAAATAAAATAAAAATAAAATAAAAAAAAAAACCCCACAAGTGCTGTCGGGCCTAGGCCTACAGTAACCTGTAAGTGATTTTTAATTTCTGCAACCATTTCCACTCAAGTGAATCTGACTTTCTTTCATGCGTAATTACCAATCTCCACACAGTGCATCTTGCTGTTAGAATGAAGCACGGATGCTAAGTCTGTCATCCAGGGCGCTTATAGAGGGGTTTAGAGTGATGAGATAAAAGCACTAAGCACTTGACTTATCTCAGGCAAAGCTGCAAGACATGCGAGACAGACGATTACCTGGAAGCCCAGGCAGGCAGACCGTCCTTACAGGCGATGTCGAAAACATCACAGGACACTTCCCTGAAGGAGATACATCTTATTAGCATGTGTGCAATCGGGCAAAATGAAGAAGGCTAGGTATCAAAAAGGGAACAGGAAACAAGAAACGCAGGTAAGGGATACGATAAGATACGATCAAACAAAATAAGATAAACTTTATGTAAAGGAATGAATACATTGTTAGCATGAAAGCAGCTAGAGGAATTCAGAGTTTAGCTCTTATGCTAGAATTTGCTATTTTGGCATTGGCTTCTAAGCTGTTTTTTTGTTTTACTAGAATTGATACAACTGACAATATAATAAAGGCTAAAACGTTAGCACTGGTACTGTTTTTTGAGCCTAAGGGCTGTAACAATGGTTTAGGGAGTCAGATAGGTGTCAGATCTATCCAGTGTGTATTTAACAAGCTGTTATTTTGCAGCTGAATAACCACGCACAGTGTTGTACTACAAAGTGTCTCGGTCAAGACCAAAGAGGACGAGAGCAAGGTCTCTAAAGACCCATTTGTTTTGGAAAAAATAATGAGGTATACAATTAATTACAGTCTCCATCTCTAGGGTCCTCGCTTGGCTCGCTTGGCTCTGGATTCTCCATGACCCTGAGCAGGATAAAACGCTTACTGAAGATGAGTGTATCATCGTATGGCGTATCATCATCGTGGTTTGGACCATAATCTAGACTTGTGGTCAAGAATAAAACTGGCTGGAGATGATCAGGGTACAGGGTGTGGCTAACCCTAACCCTAGGGGGCGGCTGTGGCTCAGGTGGTAGAGCGGGTTGTCCACTAAACGTAGGGTTGGCGGTTCGATTCCTGGCCCACGTGACTCCACTTGACTCCACTTGACTCCACGGGACTCCACTTGACTCCACATGACTCCACATACCGAAGTGTTCTTGGGCAAGACGCTGAACCCCAAGTTGATCCTGATGGCAAGCTAGCTCCTTGCATGGCAGCTCTGGTGTGTGTGAGTGTGTGTGTGTGTGTGTGTGAATGGGTGAATGAGAACCAGTGTAAAGCCCTTCGGATAAAAGCGCTATATAAGTGCAGACCATTTACCATTTACTGTACACTACGTGCACCCTGACTGTAATGTACAGCCTGATGTAGAACATTTGTGAAGGGTTATTTGGTCGTCCATCTTGAGGAATACGTCAATGTTCCATGTAGAACGCTAAGAGTGTAGAGACTATACTTAGAGCTACATGTTAAATGCTGGACAGGTTATTGATATGAAAACTCAAAGAATGGCCAATAATTTGGAGTTTGTACCACACACTCACCCAGTAAACACACACACTTAGAAATAAAAGGGTTCTTCAAGGGTTCTTTGGACAATTTAAGTGATAATAAAGTGATAGAAGCTTTAGGGGAACAACCGATGAACTGTACGGGGTTATTTATATATTTTAAAAATAGCTATTATGATAATAATAATAATAATAATAATAATAATAATAATAATAATAATAATTTATTTTTATTTTATTTTATAAATATAAGGATGCATCTGTGACTACAAGAAAAAAATATCCACAGATGTGAATAAAATACATGCATTATTATTTTTAATAAAATTGCAATTACAATGCAGTAAATAAAATGTAACAGACAAACAAATACAAGTAAAAAAAAAAATGTAAACAAACGAACAAACAAAAAAATACACCACAACAGTTTCTAAAATAAATAAATGACGGTCTGAAAAATAAATAAATAAACAAATAATACGAATTAGATTAGTCATTCCATTAGGACAGATATTATTATAAATATTATAGGTAATGCCTTCAGTACGTGACAAACAAAGAATTAAATAAATAAATGCGATGACTTCAGTCCATGACAAATAAATAAATAAATAAATAAATAAACAAATAAATAAATACATAAACAAATATTCTAATGAATCGTTTAAATCCATGACAGTTATGTAAAACAACACAAATAAAGTAGACAGTACATTACAACAAAAATAATGGAACCCTATAAAAGGTAGAAGAGTTAGTGTGTCTATTCAAATAAATAAATAAATAAATATTATATGTAATGACTTCAGGCCATGACAAATAAATAAATAAATAAATAAATAAATAAATAAATAAATAAATTTACCACAGCGCCAATTCCTAAAATAAAGTCAATGAATAATTATCTGAACCCATCCTTTTACCGTTCCAGCCAAAATCCAGCGTAGCTCATGGACGAGGCTCAAATATCTTTTTTTATAGGCGGTGTTTCTGAGAGCTTTTATTATTTTTCTTTCCTTTACTCCAAATATGATCCCAAACCATATTTTAAAGCGAAAAAAAAAATCCAATTTGTTGCGAAAAGATGAGCAATCCATTTCATATACTCTCGGGCTTCCTAGCGAAGCCAACAGGTTAATCTGAGCCGTTCCGTCCTGCGGCCGCTTGCTTTAGTGATTCTCCCGAGCAAACATCAGGCAGCATAAGCTCTCCCATACATCACACACACCGAGTGGGAGCACTTATTCATGCAGGTTATGCTAATTTAATCTCTCGCTTTTCCATACCTCACAGCAAACTGTAGGTTTAACCTTAAGGAAGAAGTTTTTTATTTACTTCACATGCATCAGCAGGTCGTCGGTCTTGGCATTGAGTGTGTGATTGTGACCATACGTGTAACTCTGTGAATGTGTGTGTGTGTGTGTGTGTGTGTGTGTAGTTTGCGGTTAACTCATGCAGGTTATGCTAATTTACGTTCTTATTCTTCCATACCTTAGAACAAGATAAAACAGCAGGTTTAACCTTAAGGAAAAGGAATGCTTTGCTTGCATGCATCAGCAAGTCCTTGTTCTTGGCACAGTGCTTGTGTGTATGTGTGTGTGTGGGTGAGAGAGAGAGAGAGAGAGAGAGAGAGAGAGAGACTCTTGGCTTATTTGCCGGTTTATTTTTTTAAATGAACTGAGTGATAGGTCATGCTTACTTTCTGTATAAATCCTGTGTTTATTTAGCACGAGTTAGCTAGGGGTATTAAATCCTGATGCTAAATTAGCAGTCAGATGACTATCTGTAGCAACCACATGTAGCTAATGCTAATTTACTCAACTACAACATCTGGCTAGTTATCCATGCTAACGTTTATATACAGTAAGAGGACATAGAAATGACGTGTTTACACGTCTCTGGAAACTTCCACAGGAGTTATCTCACTTTCAGTGCTGGCCGTTATGTTAACGTAGCTAAGATTTCATTTTCATTCTCTTTCACAGACAAAATAAGGTTTAAATGGCTTGAACTTGATCTTTACTTTTGTGGAGCTAAGAAGAACCGGACCGTTAACGGTCAGAACTACAATTGTAGAGACTGGTGTGAAGAAACCAGAAGTGAGGCTAGGGCTGATTTCTTTCTAGCCCAGACTGTAGATTCATGCAGTCTATCAGAGCCAGTCTTATCAGGTGATGACGCAGAGGGACACGCCCACTAGACTTGCTGTGCATAGAGCTGTGCATTTAGCTGTCTAATCCTTCCATCAGTTGAACCTTTTCGATGGTTTTCTTGACCACCGAGGGCCAGATGTACTGTACCTACCTGAGAAGAAACCAGAACATGTTCATGCTCAACCAGCATAGTCAAGTTAGATGTCTTGTCGCTAGATTTGGTGACTCTTCAGACCCCCATTATCGACTTTATTTATTTGTTTATTTATTTATTTATTTTTAAAGAGCCTAGCGACAAGTCTAGTGACTTGCCCTGCATCGAACCAATCACCGATCACCGTCGTTTGCCCCACCCACGCACTTTTCTTCAGTTGTATCTTTCTTTATGTTCCTTTATGTCTACTCAACGCCACCGCTTTTGTCTTCTCTGCATTCTGGATAGGAAGTATAGTAATTACGTCTAATCCGATATAAGGTTCGTTTTTGGTGCCATGAACAACGATGACTTCATAAACTCAACGGAATTTCTGTTCGATTTTAATTTCTCTTCTATTCTGTTACTATCGGGGAATATGAAAATTAGGATCCCAGTTGGATCCCACTTGGTGATGTTTGGAGTGTGCTGTACCTCATAGCAACTTAGATGATGTTCACTTCGACTACCATGATGTTTATATCCACTTGGTTCTAAGAGGTGACGAGAGAAACTGACCGATGGTAATTGTGCAGATTTTTTAAGCTCCACCCTTTTGTTTTATACGAACACCCCACTTTTTTGTGTGTCATCCATTTCTCCAGTTTCCTCTCTTCTCTTTCCTAAAAAAAAAAAAAAACATGCTGGGTGGATTGGTGATTTTAAATTGATCCTTAAATTGGGCAGTGGAGGGTCAGTAGTTAAAGGCTCTGGGTTATTGATCAGAAGGTCAGAAGTTCAAACCCCAGCACTGCCAATCTAACACTGTTGGGCCCTTGTGCAAGGCCCTCAAATGCTCAGGTGTATAAATGAGATAAACGTAAGTCGCTCTGGATAAGAGCGACTGCAGAATGCTGTAAATGTAAATGATCCTAGCTGTCGTTTTGTCTGTGCGGCCTTGCATTACATTACAGCGTTTGGCAGACGCCCTTATTCAGAGCGACTTACGTTTATCTCGTTTATACACCTGAGCAGTTGAGGGTTAAGGGCCTTGCTCAAGGGCCCAACAGTGTTAGCTTGGCAGTGCTGGGATTTAAACTCACGACCGTCCAATCAGAAGTCCAGCGTCTTAACCCCTGAGCTCCCGCCTCCCTACGTCTCGATCTTGTTCTCGTGCTAGATTCCGGCTCCACCGCCACCCTGACCAGGATAAAGGTTACTGAAGGTGAAAGAACGATAAATGATGTATCCTAATTACACCTGAAACCCAGTGCAGAAAATAAACTCAAAGTCTCTGACAGGAAGTCTTACGCCACATGAAAACCGGAGTGTGAAAATAACCCACTGAACTCCATCTTTAAATCTATCATGAAAGCAGCATAAGCCGTAGCACTCCCACATTATTAATCTTCAGCGAACATCGTTAAACCTTAATCATCATTCCTCAACATCGCCATTAAGGAGGTAGGTCCGCTCCGATTCCGTGTTTTTGACTGACAGATACTCGGGGTACGTGTGCATTTCTGACGGATGGCTGGAGATTTCACCACGTTTTTTTTTAATTTTTTTTTACATTTTACCAGTGGGTAGAAGTTATCAAGAGGCAATAATGTCCCAAAATGCAACTGCTGAGCGAGGTTGCCACCTGTGCGTGCATACCGAAGCAGAAGGCCTTTTGAGTGCTGTTTGTCTCTCACTTCAGATGCCCCTACAATTCATCAGCCTCTCGCATCTGCTCACTGTCACCTAGCCATCCATCTCACACACATGTGTGTGTATGTGTGTGTGTGTGTGTGTTCACATCGCCTACTGATATCTTGTCTCTGGAAATGCTCTTACACAGACTATACCTACGCAAAAATGCTCATGCATTATGTATTATCCAAGAATAACAAATGTATTAGGAGAATCGTTTGTATTTGTTTATTTATTTGTTTGTTTGTTTATTTATTTATTTATTTAAATGGGAAAAGTTATGCACCTGCTTAAGTTGATTTTCTTGGATTTTTACTCAAGTGATACAAATGTACTGCGTGTAGTTCACCTCTCTGACGTTTTTATTATCTTCTTGTTGTCATATGATGTAACATGAAAGCAAGAAACGTTTTAAAAAAATGGAAAAATCAAATGAGTGATGTGATAAATGAAGTATTGCTTGGATGACAGGCGCTGGGATACATTTAAAGAAATAAAGTCTAGTACCAGTGCAAATTTGCGTTCATTTAACAACATGGCTTCTACACTCAACTCAGCATATAATAAAATAGCCCTTGATCCAGCACATGATATTACTGTGCATTTTCTTTGACTGATTGATTTATTTTTATATCATGTTTCTTTTATGAAAACTTGATGAAATAAAGCCACACGATACTAAATTGAGGTTTTAGTAAATTGTAACGTGATACTAAATGTGTAACGTGTGCGAGGACGTTCAAGGACAGGTTTTTATCACATTTCTAAGTCACTTACGTGCTACACTTACAGCTCACTTTAAGTTAATTCACCAGCAGTGCATACAATCAGAGTGTGGTTTATTCGGCAAGGCAAAAAACAGCCAAGGATAATGCACAATCACGATAATCACCAAAGCAAGAAGTACTCAGAATGTGAAAACAACAAGGAGGAGAGGAACACAGAAACCACGGGTTCGGATTTAAAGGCATTAATGCATGATAAGACTTCGCAAAGATACGCACACGCACAGACAAGTAGAAACAGGAAGACTAATCAAGAACTAAACCAAAACATATGAGGAAAAACCCGGAAGAGAGAACAAACACGTCGAGAGAACCGCAGCACGTTACATCACACTCGTAGGTATTTAATATGAGCCGCAAATGACAGTCCAGAGTGTTCTGAGTGTATTTACAGCCCAAAGAATAAAAATACATTTTAGCGTGGTATAGCGTGGTTAAATCAAACTGTCAGACAGTGGCACGAGACAAAATGAGCTTAATTTCAATTTCAGAACTGCGTAAATATTATGAATTGTATTAACATATATCAGATTTATATATATATATATATATATATATATATATATACATATATATTAGAGATGCACCGGTGTATCGGCCGATAAATTTTTCACGCTATGGGCCATCGGCCGATAGTTTAAAAACATCCAATGATCAGGGCTGATTATATCCTGTCAATCAAAAGAGGGCGGGAAAACACATCGATTTCATACCTGGTGTAAAGATGTCTCTCGTGTGGAATGACGACAAAACTGCAGTCTGTAATCGCTGTAATCTCTGCACTGATCAAATTTTTACACCGGAAGTGAGCAGCAGTGAAGCGGGAGTTTCGGCGTCGGGTCTAATGTTTTATTTATTTATTTATTTATTTATTTATTTATTTATTTATTTGCCGTGCTGCTCGACCTGCCCGCGCCGGATTAAAGCGCCAGTACATCGTTGGAAAGTTTCAAATGAAGATGAGTTGAGAAAAAAAAGTATATATTGCCCAGAAAAATATATATTTCCAGAGTAGTATATTTCATATAAGATAAGATAAGATAATACTTTATTAATCCCCAGATGGAGAAATTAGGGTGTCACTGCAGCAGCCCAAAAAACAACAACAACAACAAAAAAAAAAAATATGAAAGAACAGATAAAAGAGATAGTAAGGAGAACAGTACAGGGATATATAAAGAGTATATACAGGATGTATAAATATGTATAGACATCAGCACAAACTCTATATACAATATATATACGTATATATCTAGTTAATATTAATATATAAAGAAGCTGATATTATATATGAGCAGTTTGATGTTCAGTGATGGAGTAGACATGCTTGTGTTTGTGGAGAGTGAATGTGAGACTAATGGGATGGTTTTTTTTTTAGACTTCAGTCAATGTTAATATGAATTAATAACATTCAATAAGATAAGAAATCTTACTTTAATCTTCAGAATTGAGTTCATGTGTTCATGTGAATGTGAGTAACGTGTGTTCTGTTTATGAGACCAGTTACTGTGAAACAACTTGAAATGGAGAGAATAAAGGTTTTATTTGCATTTCTTTCAGAATTGTGGAATTCATTATTATTCATTTAATAGAAGGTATAAAAGGAAGAACGATCGGTATC
>NC_071262.1:28842801-29035301 GCF_023375685.1 Ictalurus furcatus | reverse complement strand
AGACGTGAAGTTAGACATTTCGGTGATATATAGGAATGTCTCTGGTGCATCAGAACAGCCATCATTCAGACACGTTTCTGCAGGGATGACAGTGATCGACCAGGTTCACTGGGGATGTTATAGCGCTGATCTCCATCTTAGGTAGCCAAAAAAGTGTGAAAACTCATCACACACACACACACACACACACAACAATTCTGTATAATGTAGTAGCTGCCAGTTTATTGAGTATTCTGAATTGAAGTATCTCGTAAATAAGCATCTGATTGTACACATACAGTATATATATATATATATATACGGTGAGATGAAATATTGCAGCCTGAGGACTCTGGAGCAGAATGTATTTATGAAAAGTGAGTGACTTAAGAGTGAGAAAGAATTGAATCCAATCTCGGAGCCGAAGCAAGTGAGGGTTAAAGGCCACGCTCAAGGGACCACAGTGGATCTCCGGCAGTCCTGAGATTTCAACTGCCTTTCTCTCACTCAAGGTCGCTTTAATAATAAATACAAAAACAAGGCAAATAAAAAACTAAGGACACGGTGATTGGTTTTCAGCAGCTGGGGTCAGGGTGGAATTGTTGTTATGTGTCTGTACAGCTCACATACATTACAATCAAGCTCAAGGTTCCGCAACGCCCAATGTGGTCATGCTTAAAATAAGTTCGATGCAAATACAAAACGCCGAGTCTTGCTATTATTGGAAAATAATAATCGACGACAGGGTGGCGTGATGAAGCAGAGTTACTCTTACCTTTCGCAAAGTTGATTATTTTCCAATAAGAGCGCATCCTGAAGGGTTTTATAGCTCTTACACCACACTTCCCAACTCGACCTATTTTTAGTCTTTAACAATCAGCACATTTTAATCGGGTTATATAGATAAAATCCCATCTTCTGGGAAGAAGGCGAGCTGGCGAATGAGGTGTGATGCTCTGGGCAATGTTCTGCTGGGAAAACTCGGGTCCCGGAATTCACGTGGGTGTTACTTTGATACGTACGACCTACTGTACCTAAACATTGTCGCAGACCAAGTACAAACCTTCATGGTTACGGTGTTCCCTAATATCAGTGTGCTCTTTCAGCAGGATAATGCGCCCTGATACACTGCAAACACTGTTCAGGAACGGTTTGATGAACATGATGACGGGTTCAAGGTGTTGACTCGGCCTTCAGATTAACCGGATCTCGATCTGATCGAGCGTCTGTGGGACGTTCTGGACAAACAAGTCCGATCCATGGAAGTCCCACCTCGCAACTTAGAGTTCTTCAAGGATCTGCTGCTAACGTCTTGGTGCCAGATCCCACAGCACACCTTCAGAGGTCTTGTGGAGACCATGCTTCGTTGTAATGTATGTGTGGGAGGGGCATACACTTTCTCCCCCTGTCAATCACAGTGTCACTGACCAATCGTTATAATAATAAATGAATAAAACAACGACACTTAACCCCAGCAAACACAATGTTGTGCAACAAGAACACAGTCGCTACAATGGATATAAGGATCACAGAGAACCTGAAGGTCCTGAGCAAAGTGACAGATAATCTACTGCGTGACCGTGGGCACGTCATACGTTCTCTTCCACCGGAGATCCACCAGGCAGACCGACTTCTTTTACGATTTCAGGTTGACTCCTCGAGTCATAGATGAGAAAAAGAAAAACAAGCGTCTCCAAACCCAACAATAGAGGTGTTTTATTTTCTTTCTTTTCTTACAAACATTATGATTAAAGTTAAGTAAAGCAACGCACAGACAACGCTACTCTCCACGTTCATTAACAGCCTGGGCAAATGAGGGACGCGGCGGAAGAAAAGTGGGCCGTAGTGCCATCTCATGTTTGTGTGAGTAAATTTACCAGGTTTGGTTTATCCGTCATAGTTAAAGGAAGCCGCGGGCTTGTGCGGCGCCATTAAGTGAGTTAAATCCTTCATTAAGGCATAATGAGGTGTGAATGGAGCTTATTAGTGAGACGGCGTCCTTTGGGAAGCCGATATGTACAAACCACTGATTGACAGGTGAGATGAGTGACAGCTTGGTGGTGTTAATTGGAGCCCAGGTGCCGACACAGGTGGGGCCGACTCAAAATACATACGCACACACACAAACACAAACACACACACACACACACACACATACCTGCCTGCTCTCAGCACATAGTTTTACTTACATATAAGTCTCATAGCACATAATGAGCTGACTTATAATCGTATTCCTAAGTGACAGAGCCCAAAACTAAATTGCGTAGTCTGACTTCGTTAAACTTATTCATGTTGTGGCATATTTATATCATTTGTGATGGGCTGGCGTCCAATCCAGGGAGATTATTTCCCCTTCGTGTCCTGGGTTCCCGGGATAGGCTTCGGATCCACCATGAGTACTGAAGATGAATAAATATTTGTATTATTCTGTGTGTGTGTGTGTGTGTGTTAAAATGACAGTATAACCTTTATACTGTACATATAACTCAAGATTACCAGCAACCTTTATATTTACATATAAATGTGTCTGGTTTAACGACTTGCGGAATGACTAAAAATAAACACGCATATAGAGATGTTAATTAGGGATGAGACTGAATATGAATCCATTATTCGCAGCGGTCTTTATGAAGTTCTGTACTCTCTACTGTCCAGTTCTGAGCGTTTTTCAGGTGTTTCTGGTTCCTATGCTTTTCTCATTTCCCGTTTCTGCTCGTGGTTCTGCTATTTTGGTCTTCCGCACGCATGATCAATTGACTTTTGCCTTGGATTAAAGATTTTACATCTGGTCTGACTCCTCGAGAGTGCCACTTACAGGTTAACCACAATATAAGTGCAAATATTAGTTGCTCGGTGTATTTGCTCGATCGATTTCTGTCCTTTCTTTACTCCTTTTCCTTCTGTGTTTTTTTTACCAGTCTGTTGTCACTGAGATCCAATTACGTTGAATCGTTCAAACATCCGAAGTAACTTACGACTGGGACGGAATCCGATCCGAGCTTAACGCAGAGTACTCGAGGGTTAAAGGTTGGGGGTGTTTGCTCAGGAGTGACTCGGGGACAGTTTCAGATTTGAACGATCTCATCAATAACACAGGACTTCCAACCACAGAGCCACTAATGGCACCTGGAGTGTGCTACATTCCTCACTATAAGGTACATCATTACCCTTTCTTAACCCGCACGGCGCTCTTACCTCAGTTACCTCACTAACCCGTTCCGTCCGGTCTTGCACTTTTCTAATTACAAATGCTCGCCTTGTTCTGTTCGCATGTAGACATGTAATCAATCTTCGGCTGCAGTAATATGCATAATCAGAATACCGTCTCATTTGGCATACTACCCATGTTCTTGTAATTAAAGTGAAAGGAAATGCATCACTGACGCAGGTCAGTAAGCTAACAGCTAATCAGCTAATCAACTAACACAGCAGATGTTGCAGTGCTTCTAGTTTGCCTTCGCGTGCACTGCGTAATTAATATATGCGATTAATAATAGAGGCCATTTGTTGCACGGTTTTGTTTGTGTCATCTTTCAAAGCAAGACATCTGGTTTTATCGCTTAGTTTAAGGGGAACAAGCACCGGTAATGTTCAGGAACAGCAAACTGAAAAAGACTAGACTAAATCAGGAACAACAGGCAGAGTAAGTGACAGGAAACAGGTACAACAGGTAGTGAAAAAGATAGGTGCAATAGAGTACCTATATATATATATATATATAGAGAGAGAGAGAGAGAGAGAGAGAGCATTTAAATGCTGTAAATGTAAACGTGACATGCTATGACTTAATATTCAGACGATTAGCTTATACTAAATATGGACCTAGCAGTTATTGCAGTTCAGCCAGGTAAAGTGTGTAATAGTGACAAGAAATGAAACATAATATTTTTATAAATACAGTAGCAGCAAAAATGCTTAGAGCCAATGCAGGAATGTGCAAATATTGCAATGGGAGTGGGATGGTGTTCAGTTCAGAGTGTGTGTGTGTGTGTGTGTGTCAGTCCAGTCTCTGAGTATTGAGGAGGCTGATGGCTTGGGGCAAGAAGCTGTCACACAGTCTGGCCGTGAGGCCCGAATGCTTCGGTACCTTCATCCAGATGGCAGGAGAGTGAAGAGTGTGTGTGTTAAGGGTGTGTGATGTGTGTGTGTGGGGTGTGTGATGTGTGTGTGAGGGGTGTGTGGGGTCATTCACAATGCTGGTGCAGCGTGTGGTGTAAATATCTGTGATGGAGGGAAGAGAGACGCCGATGATCTTCTCAGCTGTCCTCACTATCCTCTGTAGGGTCTTGCGATGCGATAAGGTGCAATTTCCGAACCAGACAGTGATGCAGTTGCTCAGGATGCTCTCAGTAGTTCCCCTGTAGAACGTGGTGGGGATGAGGGTTGGGAGATTTTTCAGCCTTCGCAGAAAGTAGAGGTGCTGCCGGGTTTACCTGGCTATGGAGCTGGTGTTGAGGGATGAGGTGAGGTTCTCTGTCAGGTGAACACCAACGGATTTGGTGATCTTGACGATCTCCACGGAGGAGCTGTCGATGTTCCGTGGAGAGTGGTCGCGCCGTGCTCTCCTGAAGTCAACAACCATCTCTTTCATTCTGTCCATGTTCAGAGGCAGGTTGTTGGCTCTGCATCAGTCCGTTAATTGCTGCACCTCCTCTCTGTATGCTGACTTGTCGTTCTTGCTGATGAGACCCGCCACGGTCGTGTCATCGGCGAACTTCATGATGTGATTGGAGCTGGGCGTTGCTTCAGAGTCGTGAGTCAGCAAAGTGAACAGCAGTGGACTGAGAATACAGCCCTGAGGGGCCCCCATGCTCAGTGTGGTGGTGCTGGAGATGCTGCTCCCGATCCGGACTGACTGAAGTCTCCCAGTCAGGAAGTCCAGCATCCAGTTGCAGATGGAGGTGTTCAGGCCCAACAGGCTCAGCTTTCTAATCAGGTTCTGAGGAATGATTGTGTTGAATGCTGACCTGAAGTCTATGAACAGCATTCGAACGTAGGTGTCCTTCTTGTCCAGGTGGGTGAGCGCCAGGTGTACGGTGGTGGCCATGGCATCATCTATTGAGCAGTTGGGGCGATATGCGAACTGCAGGGGGTCCAGTGAGGGGGGCAGCAGGGTCTTGATGTCCCTCATAACGAGCATCTCGAAGCACTTCATGATGACGGGTGTGAGTGCAACAGGATGGTAATCAGTTTTCCTCACATCGGCCGTGGTTAGACATAGTGCCTGTACGTTAGGATGAGGGTTGGTCTTCCATAACGAATGATCAACCATTTTGGTGAGATTCATAACCTATTTCCGTTCTCTGTTACATCATCGCTTTGTAACAAGCTTTTCTGGTTTCTCGTGGTTGTTTCATATTTTTTTATTGACATCAAACATTAGTTTTCCAGCACCAAATTAAATGTTACAGAAAAATGTTTGTATGGCAGTAAAGAAAGCAGAGTATTAAGACATGTTTCAGTATAAAATAAATAAATAAATAAATAACAACACAATGAAGGCTGATGGGTTTTGCAGCAAAAACAAGAAGCGAGTGCGACAGTCAAAAATCTCCAGAAGAACCGTGTCTGGTTCTGCAGCATGCTCAATAAAACTTACAGCTCATTTCCTTATAAAACTGCACTTATTGTACCGGAAAATATTTACTTTATACTACTAAAAATACTACTAAAAATATTTACTTTGTTTCATTTACTACTGTTTACTGCTATTTACGGTATTTTTTATTTATTTATTTTTTTTTTCAATGTAGAAACATTTAATTTCATTATTTCGAAGGCATCTTTGCTCTCCAGCATTTCTTTGTATGCGCCTAAAACCTTTTCACGGTACTGTATATATTTCCCATTAGATGATGCGATTGTGTGCAATCTTCTAGCAAAAATGGCAACATCCTCTCTACAGTTCTGGTGCCACCATTTTATTTGAACAGACAATCACAGCGTAGTGTTTACTCTCAGATGTCTTGTTTGATGGACAGCTAACATCCTCTTGCTGTTCTGAACCACTCTGAGCTTTCTTTATTTCACATATTTCTCAGAAACTGAGGCCATAAATCGGGCTTTAATTCTCTTCAAACCCCTGACCAAACCTCAGTGTTTGGCCCCCTGTTATCGCAGCTTATATTTATATTGTACTGTTTACAGTGTTCTCCACAAATATTGGCACCCTTGGTAAATATGAGCAAAGAAGGCTGTGAAAATGTGTCTTCACTGTTTAATCTTTTGATCTTTTGTTAAAAAAAAATCACAAAAATAAAAAAAAATATATATATATATATTTTTTTCAATAAACCCGTTTTGTTTGCAATTGTTTGATGTCCATGAGAGCAGAGAATTTTTGTGAATTTTTTTTTTAAACAAAAAATCAAAAGGTTAAACAATAAAGAGAATTTCTCACAGCCTTCTTTGCTCATATTTACCAAGGGTGCCAATATTAGTGGACGACACTGTATTTGATTTGATTTGATTTGATTTTTTCCTATTCATTCATTTTCTCTTTTACAGAAAACTTACAATCACTCAGCTGTAATCTGACCACCCCTTCATCTGCACTCACCCGCTCGATGTGTGTGTGTGTGTGTGTGTGTGTGTGTGTGTGTGTGTGTGTGTGTGTGTTTGTAAGTGTATGCTTAGATTAAAAAAGCCAATAAGAATTCTGGCCATGCCAAGTCTGAGGGAGACTGGCCATCATCAGCGTGCTGTGTTTCTTCTCACTGCAGAGAGCACATGGCCACACACACGCACACACACACACACACACACACACACACACACACACACACACACATACACACACAGCACAGCAATACTGGTCTCAGTGAGTGCATTCTCTCCAAGCTGATGGGATAGCAGCATGTGAGCCAAACAGAAACAATTGCACACACACACACACACACACACACACACACACACACACACACACACACAGTCCCAGTTTTTGTATCTGTAGCCTTTTTGGTCATTTTCTTTAACACAAAATTAGTGAGCACACAGTCAAATTCTCAGTGAATTTGTGTGTGTGTGTGTGTGCGTGTGTGTGTGTGTGTGTGTGTGTGTGTGTGTGAATCTCGAGAGGTTAACTGCTAGAAGAAGACTTGTGAAGAGGACTAAAGGGGCACAGATCCAGAGACCTCGGTGGATGGGGCCAGATGGACAGAGAGCTGAAGGGGCGGGGACTGGCAGACAGTTTCAGAGACCAGGGGGTGGAGCCAGGCAGAAGGTTGCAGACCATAGAGGGGGCGGAGTTATGCGTTGAGTTGGCATTTGTATTTTTCTCATGACATTACTGGCAACATTTTGCATTTAAATGTATTTCAGAGCGCTGAGGTCAGAGGATAAGGGGCGGAGCCAGTCAAAAGGTTTTGTGTTTTGCACGACTTTATTTGTAACCCGTATAACCATCGCATGCTTAAATTTGTACAAATTGTTTTCGTAACGTTATTGTAACACTGTTGTAACATTGTGTGTCCAAATGAATGGCTCTGGAGAACTGAAGGGACGGAGCTATACAGACGTAAAGGGGCGGGACTATATCTGAGAGGGCATGGTCAGGGACGGCGTTAGAGAACAAGAGGCGGAGCCAAGAGGACGATTGCACAATACAGAGGGGCAAGTTCATATTAGGTGGAAAGTCGCAGGGAACAAAGTAGGAATGGGGGGGGGGGGCAGGGGGGGGGCAGGGCGGGGCTAGAACATGACATTAAAGTTGCAGATTTAGGAAATTAACACGAGATATCGTCTCAAAAATCCGGGACAAGTCAGACCTGCCGCTGGAAAGGAAAAGTCATGATTCCTTGTGTCTGATTTGATGTACGATCACTTTCTGACAGGAAGTGACCTCTGTAGTGAGGACTATGTTTCGAGTAAGTGAGTTGTGAAGCAGCTCGGTGCTTTCAGGCTCAGTGGTGGTGCCGCTGTGTTTGTGTGGACGGAGAGCTGCTGGTGCTCCCGTGGTGAGTTGTGATTGTCAGGAAAACCACATTTTGTGCTCGATTTGCTTTGTTTTCTCTGCGGGCAGCTGGGCCCGCGGTGAACGGTAATGTGAGCAAACTGAAAAAGAACCGGGAGAGAAAATAGGCAAGAAATATCTATCATTAACTTCGGTTGTGTTTTAGAAAACTGTAAGGATTGAATTATTACAATTTTAGAACCTCCGCACCAAAGAATGATCAAATATTCCAGGTGGTTGCTAGGGTATTGCTAGGTGGTGGTTGCTATGGTATTTTCCAGGTTGAGTCTGGTTTTATAAAGTAAGGTTTAATAATGTTTAAAAGGATTAAAATGTAAAAAGTTGTGCCGTTATAGGACAATAATCAGCAGTGGGTTGGTGTGTTGGTTTTATCCGTTTATAGTTACAGTTAACGTTGAGTAACGTCCAATTTTCTGCCGTCTCATGCATTATAAATGACGGGTTTCCTTCTTTCAGTCTTTCTCTGCTCTAAAGACTTTCCCAGGATGGAAGACTTGCAACTTTCTCTCTGGCTGTCACTGGAGACTCCTTCCATACATTTTAAATAAACATCTACTTAGAGAAAACTTTAACCTGGCAGCGATGAGACATTTTTAATTCCCTGTTTCAGATTAGACAGATTATACGAGGATCTCGTTTAGTCTCATCGAACGAGCCGTTACCATAGAAACGATAACGTATTAGACCGAGCTTATTAATATAACCCTGTGATTGGCAGCCGGAACTACTGTCACCGACTGTTCTAGAAAACGAATCAACACGTTTGTGAAAATTAAACAGCGCCGCGGTGCGTTAGGTTTTATGATACGGGTTCTGTCGAATGTCAAATTCAAACGTGGCTTAAAAAAATAAAAAGAATAAGAAAAAAAAAAACAAAAAAAAACCACCCACTCATTCAGTTTGGTGGCAGAACGTTAAGTTCAAACACCTGCGTGCTCGTGAAGTGAATACTGCGGGCAAATCTGACTGCGAGAGATGGAAATGTGTTGGAATTTTGCCATTATTTACTTTTCATAATGTACTTTATTACTAGACCTGTTTTATGCGTGCTTGGTTTTACTACCTGTGAACACATTCCTGGCTTTATGAGAGAAGTATGAGAAAAATATTCTCATAAAATAGTTAGTTTTGCAGGTGCGTAGACACCTACTGTAATCGTTAGTGTTCTCTTTTTCTTCTTCGTCGTCTTCTTCTTCTGCTCTTGAGTCTATGGCAGCCCATACAGTAGAACCGTACATAGGACAGTTCTGAAATTTGGCACACAGATAAGGGGCAGTCTGGAATGTTACCGTAGCGAATTTGGAGTTGTTGTCTCAAACCCTCTAGCACCAGCTCAAATTTGCACTCCCGTTCATAACTCCTGCTAATAACGTTTGAACAATAAGGACTAGAAACAAAATTTCTACAACATTCTTTTTTTTTTTTTTTCCCCCCCTCTGATTCCTTGGCTCGTCATTTTCCGTCCTGAGCAATTTTCACCCGTTCTGAATTTTCTGAAAAAAAAAGACTTTTTTTTTAACTTCTCCAAGATTTTTCACAACAATTGAATCAGATCATCTTCAGTCCATGGCAGCAACACGTTTTTGTGTTGATAGATGTAAAAAAAAAAAAAAGAAAGAAAGAAAGAAAGAAAGAAAGAAAAAAAAAGAAATTGCTTTCCGGACCGTTTGTCCGATTTTCACCAAATGTTACTTAGATCATCTTCAATCCATGCCAGCAATAAGTTATGGATTTTATATTGATAGACCAAACTGCTTGCTTAGCGCCTTTGCTGCTTGGCCCCGTAATTGCTGCTTGCAGTCGTATTATTATTATTATTATTACTTAATGTGACAGCTATCAGGTAGAGATGGCGAAGACTAACACACACTTCCTCTGAGACATATGAAACCAGCTAACTGCAACTGTTTGACCCGCTGCAGGAAAACATTATCTATCCGCCCTCTTCCGCATACGTGAGCTCTCGGACACCCGTGATTGGCTAGACCTCCCATCCAAAAAAAACAATCCAAAGAGCCAAATGTGCTGTCTTGACTCTCAATCACAGATGGCTGTGGCATCATTTCGATTCATACTTGTGATCTCTGACTGCTCGGTCTCGCCTGCATGAAAGTAAAACCTCCTGCTTAGACGACTGTGTTGTTGCGTCCCTCAGGATCCCGGTCTCTGTGCACATCTCTAGTCTCAACCAGATGCCCTGAATCTTTCTGGCATGCTTTCTAAAATGACAAAACAACAACAACAGCAACAAAACCATAGCTCACCTCCTATTCATATCTGTGTTTGTATCCATTCAGAACACATTATCTGAACGATTTATTTATAGGCGGTTACATCTCTACTTGATAAAGCTTTGTTTTATTTATTTATTTATTTATTTTTTTTTAAATTCAGTATAAATGACTTAGTAGCATTTAAATAACATGACGATTAAATGCTACTGTAATGTACAGGATTGATAGGAATTATATCGCAAATTCACACACACACACACACACACACACACACACACAAGAGCAATACATATTGTATATCTCTCCAGTTTGGAAAGGCTTCATTAGCAACATTAGGTTTTGAGTAACCACTAAGTTAGTTTTGGATCGATATCAGTAGCGGTGATTCTAAACGAATAAATACTCCAGTACAGTTAACCTTAACATCTCTATCTCTCTCACACACACACACACACAGATTTCTAAACAAAGCTAAACTAATAAACTGATTATACAAATCAAGCGCATGGTATATGTTAGTTATGTATATGTCTGATTTTACCCGGATGGGAAAGGCACCGAACGCTCACATCATATTCAATTCATGTGGAAGTTGCCATGTGAACAGGATTTTTGTCCCAGAGAGGTGATACACACGAGCACACACATGCCTGCTTGCCGTGATGAGATGCAGGTGTCTCTCTTAATGAGTACAAAGGGACCGCTTTATGGTAAATGTGCAACCGTTCACAGTCAGCGTCATTCCCAATCTCTCCCTGTTGTTCCTCTTTTTTGTCTTGAGCACTCTGGTGTGTTAAACGCTCTCTCTGGGACGCGTACGTGTCATGAATTACTGGCAAACACTGTAGAAGAGACCAAACATAGGCAGACCTGCATGGTACACACTCCACATAAACACATAAATATATATATATATATATAGTATCTCACAAAAGTGAGTACACCCCACACATTTTTGTAAATATTTGATTAAACCTGTGAAGCTGTGAAGCAACCTGTGAAGCTCTGGTGAACTCCGTCCCCAAGAGGGTTAAGGCAGTGCTGGAAAATAACGGTGGCCACACAAAATATTGACACTTTGGGCCCAATTTGTAGATTTTCACTTAGGGGTGTACTCACTTTTGTTGCCAGCGGTTTAGACATTAATTGCTGTGTGTTGAGTTATTTTGAGGGGACGGCAAATTTACACTGTTACACAAGCTGTACACTCACTACTTTACATTGTAGCACAGTGTCATTTCTTCAGTGTTGTCACATGAAAAGATATCATCAAATATTTACACAAACGTGAGGGGTGTACTCACTTTCGTGAGATACTGTACATATGGAAGGAGTCTCCAGTGCTAGGACTTTGGAACGGTCAGAGGTAAAGCTGTAACGTTTTCCGACATCGTTGATTATTTTCCTGTCACAGTGTAGTTTATTTTGTACATTTTAGCCCATACATTAGCAGATTCACGTTAATCATCTATCACAACTCCTTTTTATCGTAATTTATAGCTATCATGGACGTTAATCCCAGGGGCGTAACCCGGCCTGGGCACTCGTCGCTGTAACCATGAAGATTTTTTCCTTAGCCCTGAATAATTCTCCTCATGGAGCGGTTCGTCACTACGTAACTGAACATCGGTAAAAGAAGATGGCGGTGTTTTCATTTCGTATCTTTGGTGAACGGCGAGACCAATCATTCGTGGAAATACCCGTGCCTTACTGGCTGACGGGTCTCAATTCTGCCAAACGCTAGCTCGCAGTCAGCGTGAGGAAAAATGGATATATGACGATTATTTATTTATTTATTTTTTAACCAGTAAAGGGGTTGAAACTGGAACACTAGCATCCTCTGATGTTGAGATGGGAAACAAGGCGTGTAAATGTCTATACGAGTTCCAGTTTACGTGAACGTGCTATGAGCAGAGCAGAAGGAAAGATCATGCCATACTTTACATGGCACTGTAGCGGCTAAACCCATACAATGATAGCTTAGCGGCGTTTCCTCTTGGCTAGCGACACCAAACTAGCCTAGTTAGAAAAGTTTTATATTTTATCAGTCTGGTCGTCCTACAAACACTGACAACACCCAAGGCACATTTTATGATAAATTATTTTAGAACATTTTCTGATCATGTCGTACATTGATAGCTAAGTTACCTCAGCTTCCATAGAAGAAAACTTTAGGCTAGTAGCTGAGCTGGAAACAATGCCAGGAAAAAAAAAAAAAAGAATGGAAACGGTTTATTTCGAAGTACGTTTTTAAAACGTTTTTTGATGGAGAAGAATCTGGACTTAGCCCCGGATGAGTCTAACAATTTTAGTCTTACAGTTTTGCTCCTTTAATCATATTTATACGTCGAAAATTCATCAGACGTCACAGCAAATAGCAAGGAAGTGGTTGTATTTCATATAAACAGCGTCCGAACCTCATCCTCAGCACAACTTTACCCTTAAATACGAACAGAATTTCTTTTTAACGGCTCTCCAGAAACGCCGTCGCGATTTATCGTTCTTTGCGCAGACGCCGTAAAGCCGTGATGATCTCCAGACGTGATAAACATCTCCAGTAGAACTCCCTACCCAGGAAATGCTTCATTAATCAGAAAAATACACCCCGACTCCACTCCCTCGCACTCCCTTCTGAGTCGAACGGTTACAGTTAAGCCACGTTTTATTTGTTTAACGATGAGCAGATCTGCATCGGAAGACCCGCGAGACGGATCTACAGCACACTCCATCATCCTCACAGAGAGCTTTTTGGATTTTCTTCAGGATTCGAGTCTCTGTGCTCCATCTGACCTGAAACCTCCGTCCTGTCTCGTGTACATGGTGTCATGATGCAAATGGAGAATAATTTGCACGACTCACCGTATAGAAACGGTTACAGTTCGGGATGAACGGCGGGTTTGGTGGCGCAGAGCTTTGATTAAAGACTTTATTTAAATCAAGTAAAAAATCCAAGTGAACTCATTTATTTAAATATGCGCTCGTTTTTAACAGCCCTTACCCATTACAATTACATTGTTCATTTATGTTAGTATTTGTCCATTTATTTGGTTGGTGTGACAGGGTACAACTACACTACAAACATTTTTCGGGTATCAATATATATATATATTTTTTAAACCGGGTGTATATAAATTTCCCGTTACGAAAAGCTCACCATGGCACCTCGCCCTCATTTGCATAAAAAAAAAAAAAACCTTTAATAGTAAAGCTTTACTACTGATTAATGGCGGCGATCGAGGGAAATGTTATTAGAGGAATGTTTCGGTTATCGATTTTTCTACATAACGACCACGGGGAAGTGACTGTACGACTTCCTCAAGTTCTTCCTCGAGGAACCCCGAATGGCTCTGAGGTAGTCTTTTCATGTTCTTCACGAAGCTTAAGAGAAGATCCGGTCCAATTAAAAGACAAAAAATAACACTGGCGTGGGTTTTTAGTTTAAAAGCTGGAAGTGATCTTGATCATATTTCACTTTGTGTGTTTTATCTGTGTTGCTTTTCATCCCCGGTTCTTACACATGCTGTGTGTACAGTAGGACGTGTAGCTAGCATGTAGTTGTAAGCCACACGTCACATGATCCGAGCGCTATCTCGAAATAATCTGCTTCACACCAGCTCCGACAGCCAAAAAAAAAAAAAAAAAAACAACTTCACACTTTTATTCTTGGATCTTTTGGTGATTAAGATCTTTTTTAAGCGCAGGCCTGAACATAAAGCTTCAAAAGAACGTCAAAGAGAGCAAGTGAAAGTGTATGTAAAGTGGATATTTGAATATGAACACTGCTGGGAGTGTAATAACACTGTTGTGCAGACTGTTATGTAAATAAACTGGTTGATTTAATAGATAGAAATGCCGTTTTTTTTTTTAAATGGAGTTTAATGTTGTTGGGTTTTTTGTTTTTTCCGACAGATTTTTACGCACACACACACACACACACACACACATCCGTCCTGATGCGTTTATAAGTGCGCGTAAAACCAACAGATAAATGAGACAGGAGCTTCTATGGGACTGAAGGATGCTTTATAATCTACAAAACTGGGTCATGTGTAGAGGGACAAGATATTGAATGCTGTTCATGAAATCATAAAAATCCCGTTTCACTGTTTTTCACCTAAAATGGACTTCGAGTGTCACTCTAATTCATGAGCAATAAAAAATCCAACTTAAAAAAAAAAACAATACACCAGCATTAACCAGTAATATCCATCCATCTTCTATACCGCCTATACTTTTCAGGGTCACGGGGAACCTGGAGCCTATCCCAGGGAGCATGGGGCACAAGGCGGGGTACACCCTGGACAGGGTGCCAATACATCGCAGGGCACAATCACATACACACTCACACACCCGTTCATACACTACGGACACTTTAGACACGCCGATCAGCCTACCATGCATGTCTTTGGACTGGGGGAGGAAACCGGAGTACCCGGAGGAAACCCCCGCAGCACAGGGAGAACATGCAAACTCCACACACACACACAGGGCCACGGTGGGAATCGAAACCCCCGACCCTGGAGGTGTGAGGCCAACGTGCTAAGCACTAAGCCACCGTGCGCCCCATAACCAGTAATATATTCATTAAAATAAAAAAACCCTAGCCCTTACTGTCTTATTACAATCATCTAAATGTCTTTGTCTTCTTCATTATTTATCAAGTGTAAAATTGTGCAAAAACTCTATATCAGAGAGCTCTTGGAATTAATTCGCAGGCTGCTACTGAAGTGAACTACAGATAAAAACATCTTCAGATAGAACCAGCATTTAATAACCGTACATGTGAAGGGCACATGCTTCACGCACTGTATTCATTTGGTTTGTTTATAAGGTTATTTCTTTATTCCGATTCCAAGCAGAATACGCTACGGCCTCTCATCACCCCGTTAGATGAGTATACAGTGTGTGAGACACGAAACACTGAGGATATACGGTTACAGCGTAGGATTCATTTCGACTTCGCGATATCGCGACGCCATTTTTATAAAACGCATGCTGTGTATGCAGTGATTGAGAGCAGCTTCTCACGTTTAAATCCCTTCTGAAACGTAAATAAAAGGGTAAATAATCCGGAACCAGACTGCATGCCTTTAATGGGAAAAAAAAGAAAGAATGCAAACAAGGAATGAAAAACAAACAAGCAAGCAATATTACTTAATTTGATACGCTGTAACGGAGAAAATAGTTATGATGGAAGATTAGAGACATTTAAAAACCACAAAAAAACACAACTGAAATTGGTACATTTTTAGTATTTGGTCTTCTGGGACACATGTAGCTAATTTATTTAGGGGCTGAAGGGCGGTACTAAAGTAAAAAAAAAAAAAAAAACAAGATCTTTAAACAAAATAATAACAATTTACACCGATCATCCTGCTTAAAAGTTTACACCCCCCTGGCTCTTGATGTATCGTGTTGCCTTCTTGAGCATCGGTGAATGTTTGCACCTTTTGTAATATATATATATATATATATATATATATATATATATATATATATATATATATATATATATACAGGGAAAAGTACATAAAAGCACAAGCAAATCTCAAAACAAACAAACAGATAGAGAAAACAAATTCAAAACACACCTTCAAAATGTAGATTGTTGATAAAACCTACAAAAGAAACAACCCAAAAATAAACAAAACAAAAAATGACTGAGGATAGACATCTTACAATAAATAAATGAATAAATAAATAAATAAAACGCGAGAAAAAGTCAACAAAAGCACACAGAAAACAAACAACAACAACAAAAAACAAATATAACAACAATAAACGGATTATACATGCTTTAAAAAGAGAGGGAAAAGTAAACAAACACACACAACGAACAAATAAAGACATGATGTTTTGATAGCATGTAATAGTTCTTTTTTTTAAAAAAAAACGGTAAACAGATGATAGACATTTAATAAAGATGGGACGTAAATAAAATCAAACACGTAGAACACAAAACAAACAATCAAACAACTAAAAAAAAGCAGTGTTTTCCTAGTGAAAAGGCGGATAGACGATAGACCTTTTAAAAAGGGGGAAGTAAACAAACACAAACCCACTGAGAACGCAAACAAATCAACAAAACAACAACCCAAAACAAAACAAAACAAAACCAAGTCATGTGATACATGAAACAAAAGTGGAGATAAATCATTCGCATTTAAAAAGAGTAGGAAGAGTAAACAAAGCATAAAGAAAACAATAAATAAACATGTTAATTAATTAAATCAGTAATTACGTGTTTACAAACATTCATGAACGAGTGAATGGAACAAGCAGATACTGTAGCCGTTTATTTTTTTTGTTGTTGTTTGTTTTTTTTTTTCTAAAAAAAAAGTAAAATCTGAACAACACGCACCTTTTGTTGCACTTAATCTTCATTTCCTTGGAAACTTAATAGCTTTAAAAGAAGAAAACTAAATAAATTGAATAGCGCCACGGCAAACACAGCGCTCCCTGGCAAACAAATCCAGTTTCATCCTAATTAAAAATAGATTATCTATCCGGCTCCGACATTTATCATAATCGTTGTCGCTACCTATTTAAAGGCTTAAATAAACTAATGTAGAAATCTATAATTCTTTATGACACAACAGTAATTTGTTTATGGGCGGGTGTGTGAGCTGCAGGCGAGCCGATCGATACGGAGAGAAAAACAGCGCAGGGTTTTCACTCACACTCATTCAGGAGAAAACACACTGAATATCAGACAAACACAATTCAGTAAATGCTGAGTGTGTGTGTGCGTGTGTGTGTGTGTGTGTGTGTGTTGGATTTCCATGCTACTCCTCTGTAAATGCTTTTCCCTTTCAGAGGGAACTTCGACATTGCGTTTAGCATAACACTACGCAACGTCTCGTTCCCTTCTCAGGGAACAGGGTTACATGCGTAACCCAGACGATTTATTGAATTCATCAAATGACATGAAGGTGATTACTGAACTCCTTTTCACTTTTCCTTTTGTCTGTGTGTGTGTGTGTGTGTGTGTGTGTGTGTGTGTGTGTGTGTGTGTGAAGAGAGTCCAAGCTTCTTCCCGGAAAACCTCATTAAGCTTTAATTCATCTGCGTATCCTATTTCCTTAATAGGGCATCGATTTTTACTTTGTGCGGCAGACCATAAATAATATTATTTCAAATATATTTTGTTTTTCCCTTTGTCAAGACTGTGACTCTCTCTCTCTCTCTCTCTCTCTCTCTCTCTCTCTCTCTCTCTTTGTGTGTATGTGTGTGTTTGTGTGTGTGGAGGATCGTGTATGGATTATTATCTAGAATAGTTTCTCGGTAAGGCACTTGGCCGCTTTCAGGCTGTCAGATACTTTTAAATAGGGTGCAGGGGAAGGTCACGACCTTGACACCCAGGCTAACTGCTTTAGCGTAATTTCACCGCTGCAGAAGCCACTTGTGAATAATTGTCTAGATTTACTGTCATCCTCTTCCACACTTTAGAGACCTAGATAATCCTTCTGAGTAGGGCCGTGCATGGCTGTGCATCACCATGCACTATATTTAAACCCTGTACACTATCTAGGGTACTAAGTGAGGAATAAAACACTTTGGGTGGGGGGATGGGGGCGTTCTGATATTGGAAAATAATCAACATCAGTGGTGGTGTGACTTCCAGGACACTTAAAACTATAGCTTTATCTCTGACCGTTACAAAGCACCACCGATGAATACTCCTTCCGTAAATGTTAATAAATATTAACTAAAAATAAACGTCTCCGTTTGAACAGAAAACGTCTACGATTGCACACGTTTTTGGATCCGTTTATGTGGTGCATCCTCGGTCCGAGTCCCTGTGATGGAGTTACTATGGAAATGATAACGTACTAAAAGGAGCGGATTAATATGAGCCTGTGATTGGAAGCTTCATTAATGTCAGAGCTGCTGTCAGAGAAAATTAAATCAACAACTGCTGACCAATCAGATTTGAGAATCCGGGTCCGTCGCCATGTTGCTTGTTGCTTTAGTTACTACGCAGGGTTACTCAGTGTATCGGCCATTTTGGAGCTCTCAAACCACCTGAAAAAATCGATTCAGTTTTATTTGTACAGCGCTTCTAACAACGGACGTTGTCCCGAAGCAGCTTTACGGAAAGATTTCGATTCAGGATACGGAATTTAAATGTATGAATTTGTCCGTAATGAGTGAGCCAGAGGCGACGGTGCTGAGGTAAAACTCCCTGAGACGATACGAGGAAGAAACCTTGAGAGGAACCAGACTCGAAAAGGAACCCGTCCTCATCTGGGTGACACCGGATAGTGCGATTATAAATAAATAAATTCCCTCCTTCTATAAATGTGCTAATACGACATGGTGAAATGGTGCAGGAAAATTCATTACCGTTTCTACACGAAGTCTGTTTTTTGTTGAACTTCTCCACTGTTCTCTGATGGAGACTTGAGTGCAGAACTCTTCGTGATAAATTGCAGTGCTGAGACTATAACAGCATAACCGTTCATACGAATTAAGGTCCATAGCCATCTTCATGGTTTTTAAGTGGTACCATCCTCAGTAATCTCAATGATCTTTAGGTTGCACCATGTGGGGCCATCCTCAGCAGCGGCATGTGACTTCCAATCGATGAGAACTCCAACCAGCAGGAAGGATCAGGCAGGTCCGGAGAGCAGAAGGCGTCAGGTTCACGGGTATCTCAGGAGTAGCATGTGTAGCCCGACAGAAAGAGAGTGGGAGAGAGATGGAAAAAGAATGCCTCTGAGGTCTCTGGCCCGTTCTACCGTACACTGTGTCTAATATATAATGCTAATTCACCGCATCTCATTATAAATATAATATTTGTGCACTGTCAGTGAAAGTGTGCAATCTGAGACACTGCTCGTGTAGTTTCAGGCTTACTTTCCGCTTTAAGTAGGCTCACACAGTAATTTCATTTTCCTGGATAAAGCTGACATTTGGACTTTATTGAATCTGAACTTCAACTGCTTTGAGTGGCATATGCAGGTGTGCGACCTAACGTAATTATATTCTTTTCACTAGACCAATAATTCCGCCCTGTCCAGAGACCCAGGTTTTCATTGTTCCGTTAGACAGAGTAAGGGCGTGATTGATTTTTTTTTTTTTTTTTTTCTTCACAAGCCACTTGGTGTTCTCAAGGTGTGCTGACTTCTGACTGGTGCTGAGAATCTGCCGTTTTCACTTTTATTAATCACTGAACCGCTCACCTTGTGCCACCACCTCATGTGTTAGCTGTCCTCGCACTTCTCCGGCTGCACGAGTGCATGCGCAGCCGGAGTCCTCTGGAGAAACGTTAAGCAATAACAGTGGGAGGAAATAAAGGTATAATCGAATCTAATGCACAGCACACTGCCTTCTGTAACCCCACTGATTCTTTAATTTATTAGAACGGTGAAAAAGAGAGGCAAAACAGAGTTGGGAAAGGCTCGAGAGACGCATGCAGCTATAGTCTTTTATTGCTTTGAGTTGCCGTCAGACAAAAAAAGGCATAGGGAAAGGGAACTCTCGGGAAGGTTTCTTCTCCCCGTACTTTACACACACAGTCGTTTTCCCTTGGCCTGATTCAGAGGGTTTGCAAGTCATCAATCAAAAGAAGTGAGAAGTGCAGCCTACGCATGCCATAAAATAAATACAAAAAGAATGAGAGAGCGAGAGGAGTGGAAAAGAAAAAGTGAGATTGATTGTAGATTTTCTCAGTTCAGAATCAACTATGTTTCTAAATCTTTTCTCTAGCTAGACTAAAGATTAATCTATTCATACCAGTTGAATGGGAGAATCAAACATTGTGCCAAGTGCCAAGATCTTCTGTGGGAGAAACTTCCTGTCCTGTCTGTAAGATCACTCCTGTCCTCCTGTCCTCTGTCAGAGACTCCTCCTGTCCTCCACCTGAGACTCCTCCTGTCCTCCACCAGAGACTCCTCCTGTCCTCTGCCAGAGACTCCTCCTGTCCTCAACCAGAGACTCCTCCTGTCCTCTGTCAGAGACTCCTCCTGTCTTCCACCAGAGACGCCTCCTGTCCTCTGTCAGAGACTCCTCCTGTCCTCCACCAGAGACTCCTCCTGTCCTCTGCCAGAGAATCCATCTGTCCTCTGTCAGAGTCTCCTCCTCTCCTCCACCAGAGACTCCTCCTGTCCTCCACCAGAGACTCCTCCTGTCCTCTGCCAGAGAATCCACCTGTCCTCTGTCAGAGTCTCCTCCTCTCCTCCACCAGAGACTCCTCCTGTCCTCCACCAGAGACTCCTCCTGTCCTCTGCCAGAGAATCCACCTGTCCTCTGTCAGAGTCTCCTCCTCTCCTCCACCAGAGACTCCTCCTGTCCTCCACCAGAGACTCTTCCTGTCCTCTGCCAGAGACTCCGCCTGTCCTCTGTCAGAGTCTCCTCCTCTCCTCCACCAGAGACTCCTCCTGTCCGCTGTATCAGACTCTTCCTGTCTTCTATGTCAGAACGTTTCTGTCCTCTGTGTCAGACCCATTCTGCCTTCATTGTAAGACCCCTCATGTCCTGTGTCAGACCTATCCTATCCTCACAGTAAGACCCCTCCTCTCTTGTATATCAGACCCCTGCTCTACTCACTGTAAGACTCCCCCTGTCCTCTATGTCAGACCCTTCTTTTCCATAATGTCAGATGCATCCTTTCCTCTATGTCAGAGACTTCCTGTCCTCACTTACAGTACGAACTTCTCCTGTCTGCTATATCAAATGCCTCATATGGTCTTTGTCATGTCAGAATCCTACTGATCTCTATGTTACACTCCTCCTGTCCTCTTTGTAAGACCCATCCTGTCCTCTTTTCCAGGTCATATCCTTTCTGTGGTCGACAGTCAAATAGGTTCGATTTTTCTGGGTCCAAAATCCTCAATGTGAGACCCTTTCTGTGCCCAAGGTCCGACAAGGGTTGCGGTCGATCTGAAGCATATCCCTGGAACACTGGGTGTGAGGAGGAAATAGATACACACACACACACACACACACACACATACAAATTCCCACCCATTAACAATTGTATATAGCCAGTACACCTTTTTGAGAGGAATAATATGTGGAACTCCACACAGACAGCAACCTGAGTTCAGGATCAAACCAAGGACCCTGGAGCTGTGAGACATCAAGGGTCTCCAGAGTATATTCCAGTCTCACCCGTAGTATCCCAGCATCTGGATCCTCCATGACCCTGAGCAAGATAAATTGTTTAGTGAGTATGAATGAATGGATGTGTATTTTCAAAGTGATGTCTTTAGAGGCCATAGACAGCTGTCAAATAATGGTAAATAGAACACAATGGAAGGTCATGGCCTTGACATCTAGGCTAACTGCTTTAGCGTAATGCCTCTACTAAAGGAGCCACTTGTGAACATTTGTCTAGATTAACTGTCATCTATTCACCATATTATCACTCACAGTAGCTCACTTTGTCCATATTTTTTTAATAAAGTTCTAGATCTCGAAGCTTTTTCATCAGAAACGTCCAGCTCGAGCGTCTCTCAGCATGGTGCAGCAGCTTCGGCCTTTCCGATGATGCCAGGGGCCCGCGTGATTGATGTATTCCCCAGTCTCATGAGGGCTGCGTGATTGATGTATTCTCCGATCTCATGGGGGCCGTGTGATTGATGTATCAATCTTACGTGACGTGCAGCTCGACTCAGATGGCAGTAGCTCCGACCTCTGGCGTGTTAAACTGCTACAAATCTTTAATATTAAAACACAATTCCTTTTTATCTTTATTGACAGAGACAGAAGAAAGCTTCTTCCCCCTTTTTAACATCCACAGAATTTGTGCTTCGTTCACCTTGCTCCCAATTAATTGTTCCAGAATTTTCTACAGCACAAGCAATTAAACCAGGACGTTTGAGGGAAGTGGTCTCGAAAAAGGCCGCAGAGAAAAAAACTTCATTAGTCCAAAGCTTTTGATCAACTACTTAGAGAAAATCTCTCTCTCGCACTCCCTTTGCCCTCCGCACGCCTCACACCGCATTTTATTTGAAGCAATTAGAAATCTCGCCCAAAGCGCTGTTTTAATAATCTGTATTTAACAAGGTGAACATGAAATATGAATCGGCGGCACGCCGGACGCCTGGCTTTTGAAGATATCTTAGTTTTTTTTTTCTTTTTTCCTAAGAAGCCTTTTGTGGAGAGAAATCCAGATATGTTTCTATTTCTATCTCAATCTTACAATATCTATTCAGATCTTTCATGCATGCGTGCATGTCTTATTTTTGTGGGTGGGTGTTAGTGTGAGACAGACTCAGGAAGACAGAATGTTTGATGTGTTTTAGTGTCTCTGACATTTTCAGTGTCTCCTAGATTATAATATGTGACTACAGACATCTCATTCTACTTGATTGCTCACATGTCTGCATGGAGGAGAAAGAACAAAAAAAAAACCCAGAACCGTGGCAGGACATCACACCACTACTTTCAGAGCGAGACACAGACTTAGCGATGGTTGGGAAATGCATTTAACAAGTAATAGGTATAAAAAAGACATTTATTTAACATTTATAGAAGGAGTCTCAGAAGGCACGGTGGCTTAGTGTTTAGCACGATTACCTCGCACCTCTGGGGTTGGGGGTTTCAATCCCTGTGTGCAAGGGGTTTGCAGGTTCTCCCCATGCTTCAATGGTTTCCTCCGGGTACTCCGGTTTCCTCCCCCAGTCCAAAGACATGTGTCGTAGGCTGATTGCCGTTTCCAAATTGTCCGTAGTGTGTCTTGCGATGGGTTGGTACCCCGTCCAGGGTGTCCCACAACTTGTTCGGCAAGTTACCTGGGATAGACTCCAGGCTCCCCAGCGACCCTGTGTAGGACAAGCGGTACAGAAATGGATGGATAGTTAAGATTAGGGGCGGAGTTAGAGCTCTAACTTTTCCTTATCCATATGAAATCCAATAAAATTCAGGTTAGGAGTTTTGCAAGGGTTTGACTCAACACATCTGAAATGTTTACAAATTCACCATTGGGGGTCCATGTTGCTGCAATAAAAGCCCTATAACAAACATCATTCAAGACAATGGTTCCGTTTCGTTATCATAAAGTCATAATCATATATTTAGCCCCCTATGTCTTGCTCTTTTTATTTCCCATTCTCTACCTGTGTCTCTTCTCCATGTGCAGCCCTCAATAATTCAAAACGAGCCTAACTGCCTTAAACTCCACAGCTCGATGAGGTTTAGCGTGCAGTTCTCACTAGGACACAATTTCCATATTTCTGCAGCTGGAGGCGGCTGGGGTTTGAAGACCAGAACACTGTGGAATAAATAAAGATTGCTTTGATCTGAGAGAGCGATGTGAAAGGGGGAGAGAGATACGGGTGCTTTTATATACAAAAGAACATAAAGGACATGAGATAGAGATCACAAGCATGACACGGGTTTGATCCAATCAGATCACTGGGGAAGTTTAATGCCATGAAAAAGAATTTGGGCAAAATCATTATCTTTGATGTCCTACCTTAATTTGGACTAATGAATAAGAAAATGTATTATTCATTTTGTTTAGCATGAATTATCGTATCATAGAGTATTGTATGAAAAAATCAGAGACTGGAACATAATTGTTTGTATCCTGTTCAAGGAAGTATTTTTACACACATCACTATGTACGTGACAAACTAAGTTATTAACTTGCGTCTCAGATGTTAAATGTAACTATAAACGGATAAAAAAAAAAGTGTGCGCGCGAATGATTTTAAATTTAGATTTCTTACCTACACGAGATCATAGTTACTCCGTAATTAATGCTGCATTCGACTAAAGATTGTAAATTTTCCAACCTCAGACTGCGAAAATGCCCTCTCAACTTGGAATTCCTACTCGGAAACTCCGGAAGGTCTTCTCAAACTCAGTTTCAGTGTATGACATCATGTCAACATGGCAACTCGGCACCAACAGTAAATATCATATATATCACTTTTCCTGTAGATCAATCGACACAACAACACGCATCACGCTCCTCGCACAACGGCCTGTGGGGTGCTGAACGGACAGCGCCATTTCAGGACCCCGGCTGTTTTAGTTAGCAAGAGCGCACATGGCTGCAAGGGCGGCAGAAACACACACGGCTGGCAGCCGATGATTGGAGCGACGTCTCCTCACCGTCTGGGAGAAGAGGAGCAGCTATAAAAGGTCACAGCAGAGACGGCATCGGGAGTTCAGCCTCCGCGAACACGGCTATCGATTCATCTCGCTCTCTCTCCGTGTTTCCAGACAATGACGACGCTGATCCCAGAGGAGGAACTCCCCGGCTGCGCTACACCTCTCACCGGCCCCCTCGACCTCCGCCGGGCCTCCTGGGTCCCACCGCATGGCAGCTCCAGCCCGTTCATCGCGCCCACTCCGGGAAGACAGTGACCCACACGCACACGCTCGATACCACTTCGTTCACTTTTTGCACCTGAATTTAAATAAAACATCTCCATTGTTTTGCACCACCGCTGCCTCCCAAGTGTCTGTGTTCTGCCTGTCCCAGCCCTGAGTGGCTACAACAGACATACAGTATTATACACTGAGCGTACAGGTTTGTGAACGTAAATACTTCATCAACTCATAGTCACCTATGTTAGCTGGTAATTTTGTTTGTTGCTAACAAAACATAGACATCGGAACAGTGGACTAGTTCAACAAAGACTTCATGTTAAAACCATAATGAACTTTCCTTTACTTTCACACTATCCGTCGTTCCCCAGATGAGGACGGGTTCCCTTCTGAGTCCGGTTCCTCTCAAGGTTTCTTCCTCGTATCATCTCGGGGAGTTTTTCCTCACCACCGTCTCCACCGGCTCGCTCAATAGGGATAAATCCACACGCTTAAAATCTCCATCCTGTGTTTATATGTTTGAATTGAATTGAACATTCATGGAGGCTTCCATGTTTTTTTGTCCTCACTTTGTAGCTTGAATGTAGTATGATGTAATTCCGAATGAAGTCGAACGCAGCATAAGCCCGGTAGCAACGTTTTCTAGGAGGCTAATTAAGAGTTTTATATTTGATGTAAGCATTGAACCTGAATAAACTCCAGACCGAGAAATGCATCTGAAGTCGAAGTTTTAGTTTTAACTTCCTCACGAGTGGAAATTAAAATCCATCAGCTAATCTTTATTTCTACACCGTGTTATCTTTATTCTAGCATTTATATTAAATTCCAACTTTTATCTCTTAAACTCATTTCCTTCTCCATCACCTGTTCTTACAAATAGATAAAAGATAAGAGCCACATAGGTTAGAGATATTTCACTGCCTTTTGCTTTATTAGCATTTTTTTTTTTTCCTCTCTCCCTAAAACAATCTCTCATGCCCAGAAATAAAATGCGCTGATAATTCAATTTAATTATCATCCAGCACCATCCGTCAGAGACTTCTCTTAACGGGAGGCTAATTTTAAACTTTATCGCCACCGAGCCCAACAGAAAATGATGAATATGGGGGTAAAATAATTTTATGTTTCGTCCCTATTACTTTTGTCCCTGCCCAAAGTGAAACTTATATTAATCTGGCAATTATGATTTCATTAAAATCTATAAATGGCCAGGCGTTAATAGCGGATAAATGATCTCATTCGTTTTAGGCACTCGGATTTCAGGGCGCTCACACACACACACACACACACACACACACACACACACACACATACACACACATTCCTTCAGGAGATTTTCACAGGCAACCTGAAATCTCTTAAGAAAAAAAAAAAATTATTATTATTATTATTATTATTATTATTACTTTTATTGTATGTATATATACAAAAACAAGCAGGGTTCCGCAACTTAAATTATACTATAGTAAAATAATTTTCTTCAAAAATTAAAATGAGTTAAACAAAAAAAATCTATGAATTTTTTCTTCTTCCTTTCTATCTAGTTTCTTCCATTCTTTCTTTCTTTTTATCTTTGTTGTTCTTTCATTTCTTCCTTTTGTTTCTTTCTTTCTTTATTTCTTCCTTTCTTCCATTATTCCATTTGTCCTTTCTTTCTTTCTTGTTTTTTCCTTCCTTCCTTCCTTCCTTCCTTCTATTCTTCCATTCTTTCTTTCTTATTTTACTTTCCTTCCTTTTTTTCTTTGTTTCTTGTTCATTCTTTGTTTTTCCTTCATTCCATCCTTCTGTTCTTTCTTTCGTTTCATTTTTCTTTCTTGTTTCTTTCCTTCTTTCTTGTTTCCTTCTTGTTTTCTTCCTTCCTTACTTTTTTCTTCGTTCTTTCTTTCTTTCTTGTTTCTTTCTTTCTTTTTTGTTTCATTTCTTCCTTTTGTTTGTTTCTTTCTTTATTTCTTCCTGTCTTCCATTATTCCATTTGTCCTCTTTCTTTCTTGTTTTTTTCCTTCCTTCCTTCCTTCTATTCTTCCATTCTTTCTTTCTTGTTTTACTTTCCTTCCTTTTTTTCCTTCTTTCCCTTCTTTCTTCTTTTCTTTCTTTTTTTCTTTGTTTCTTGTTCATTCTTTGTTTTTCCTTCATTACATCCTTCTGTTCTTTCTTTCGTTTCATTTTTCTTTCTTGTTTCTTTCCTTCTTTCTTGTTTCCTTCTTGTTTTCTTCCTTCCTTACTTTTTTCTTCGTTCTTTCTTTCTTTCTTGTTTCTTTCTTTCTTTTTTGTTTGTTCTTTCGTTCCTTCCTTCCTACATTTGGACTTACGTTCTAAGTCTAAGGACCATGACTGTGCAAAATCTTTATATATTTCCATGTACCATGTAACACGCTCAGGTGGTAGAGCGGGTTGTCCACTAACCGTAGAGTTGGCGGTTCAGTTCCCAGCCCAGATGACTCTACATGACCCCACATGATTCTACATGACTCCACTTGACTTTACATGACTCCACATGACTCTAAATGACTCCACATGACTCCACATGACTCTACATGACTCCACATGATTCTACATGACTCCACTTGACTTTACATGACTCCACATGACTCTAAATGACTCCACATGACTCCACATGACTCTACATGACTCCACATGACACCACGTGTCTCCACATGACTCTACATAACTCCACATGACTCCACATGACACCACATGTCTCCACATGAATCTACATGACTCCACATGTCCCCACATGACTCTACACGACTCCACATAACTCCCCATTACTCCACATGACACCACATGACTCCACATGAATGTACATGACTCCACTTGACTCCACATGACTCCACATGACTCTAAATGACTCCACATGACTCCACATGACTCCACATGACTCTACATAACTCCACATGACTCCACATGACACCACATGTCTCCACATGAATCTACATGACTCCACATGTCTCCACATGACTCTACATGACTCCACATGACTCCACATGACTCCTCATGACTCCACATGACACCACATGACACCACATGACACCACATGTCTCCACATGACTCTACATGACTCCACATGTCTCCACATGACTCTACATGACTCCACATGACTCCACATGACTCCCCATAACTCCCCATGCCGAAGTGTCCTTGGGCAAGAACCCAAAGTTGCTCCTGATGGCAAGTTAGCGCCTTGCATGGCAGCTCTGCTACCATTGGTGTGTGAATGGGTGAATGAGAAACAGTATAAAGTGCTTAGTAGAACTGCTAAGGTTAAAAAAGCACTATATAAGTGTAGACCATTTACCATTCACCATTAACAGTTTTGATTCCATCCTGAGCCGAGTTTGAGGTGACCAAAATTAGTCGTGTGTCATGACACAAAAATGGTCACCGGAGTTAGACCAAGTAAAGTAAAATAAAAGAAATAAAAAATGGTGGTTTTGCAATGCCAGTACATAAAGGAAATTACTAAAAAAAAAACAACCAACCAAACAAACAAACAAACAAACAAACCCCAGGAAATCAGTCGAGCAACTTGGGATGGATTGACCCATAGATTTTAGGTGAGCTACATAGGATTGCTAAAGCTATATAAAGTAGGCATGTTAGCTAACTCGCAAGCTAACCCTGCTAAATTAGTTAGTTAGTTAGTTAGTTAGTTCACTGTTAGTTTAACTCCTCAGACTAAAATGGTTCCTCCTGTACCCTCAACCATCATCTCTTGGCTTGTACTCGATAGTCTGCTCACTCAGAGAGAAGATATAGAGCCTACTCTTGAATATATGATGAACGGTCACGTCCCAAACCACATACATTGGTTCTAAGTAGTATATAAAAATAGTAAGCCACCAGCACCAGTTCATATCGATTCACGGTCAGGTCGTATGAATATACGCTGCTATTGCATGGGAGAGATTTAATTATTTATTTCACTGAGACAGCATGTGGTTTGGGACGGAGCCGCTGAGATATTAGAAAGCTAAAAGAGGCGTGTTTACGACACATCAGCGCTTAATGGCCATCTCTGAGGAGCTTAAAAATGAGTGTGAGTGTGTTCTGAAGAGCCGGTATGGAAGCTAGAGACGCGGCGTCTGGTCTGCTCCGTCTCCTTACACACACACACACACACACACACACACAAACACACACACACTTCTCTTCCTATGTTTCAGTTCAAACAGAGGTGAAACAAACACTTCAGATACAGACACAAAAAATGACAGTTATACTTTGCAGGCTGGTATGTGAATGCTTACACACACACACACACACACACACACACACGCACACTGTCCCGCCTTTAAACGTTATCCGCTTACTCTCATACTGAGCCAAATCCATCTTGGCGCCACATAGTTCTCGGAATTATCGATACATCAGAAAAACACACACACACACACACACACACACACACACACATAAACTATACATATAGACAGGTATTAAAAAGGAATAGACAGACACACAATACAGTATATCACAACAGTGGAAGTATAGTAGTGTGCATACACTACACTACACTACACTACACTACACACACACACACACACACACTGGAGACATCCGGCTGCCACCACAGACCTCAACACAGACCTCAGCATTAATATTTAAGTAGGTCTCCCTCCAGCCTGACCGCTACAGCCATAAATACTCATAAACACACACACACACACACACACACACACACACACACGACTGATACTGTACAGGCAACCTAACAAGAATGATGCCTTTTTGGTTCAATAGATGTGAATATTTTTTTTTTAAACACACACACACACACTCACAGTTGTTGACAGGTTGTCCTATACTATTGAGTGGAACTCTAGCAGTTTAACAGTGTGACTATTATCATGTCACGGGTAATTGTGACACAATTGTGATAATTGTGTGTGTGTGTGTGTGTGTGTGTGTGTGTGTGTGTGAGCCTTGCTGACGAGTGTCTTTCACACTTTCACACACTTTCACTCACTCTGTCAGCCCATCTGTTCAAATAGCAGTTCATCATGCTCTTGACATTTTCACACACACACACACACACACACACGGTTTAGGTTATATATACATAGAATCTCCACCTTGTCTTCTATCTCTCTAACACACACACACACACACACAGACACACACACACACACACACACACACACATCTCTCTCTCTCTCTCTCGCTCTCTCCCTGTTTAATGATGCCTTTCCTTTCCATTCTAGCCCTCTCTCTTCCTCTCATCATCCTGTTTACACCCTGTTTCTCTCGTTTCACCTCCTACTCTTGCTTGTTTTTTTTTTTTCTCTTTTCATGTAACTTTCATTCATCTTTTCATCTCTACTCCCCTTTCTTATCCCCACTTCCTCTCTATTTTCTTCCTCTCTATTGTACAACTCCAATTCAAAGTTGGGACGCTGTGTAAAATGTAACTAAAAACAGAATGCAATGATTTGCAGATCACGCAAACCTGTATGTTATTCACAATAGAACATAGAAAACATGTCAAATGTTTGAACTGAGGAAATATATCATTTTAAGAAAAAAAAAAAAAAAGAAGGTCGTTTTGAATTCGAGGGCTGCAACACGTCTCAAAAACGTTGGGACGGGGCAACGAAAGGCTGGAAAATTAAATGTTACTAAAAAGAAACAGCTGGAGGAACATTTTGCAATTAATTAGGTTCATTGGGAACAGGTCAGTAAGATGATTGGGTATAAAAAGAGTATCCTAGAGAGGCGGAGTCTCTCAGAATTAAAGATGGGATGGAATCTGGATGGAAGCAGATGTTGCTCTAAAACCTGTATACACCTTTCAGCATTGATGGTGCCTTTCCAGATGTGCAAGCTGCCCATTCCAGAGACACTGATGCACCCCCGTACCATCAGAGATGCAGGCTTTTGAACTGAGTGATGATAAAAAGCCGGACGGTCCCTCTCCTCTTTAATCCTCTTTAGTTTAGAGGACGCGGCATCCATGGTTTCCAAAAAAAAATCAGATTTGGATTGGTCTGACCACAGAACAGTTTTCCACTCTGTCTCGGTCCATTTTAAATGAGCTTTGGCCCGGAGAAGACGGCGGTGTTTCTGGATCATGTTCACATATGGCTTCTTCTTTGCATGATAGAGCTTTAACCAGTGTTTGTGGATGACATGGCGAACTGTGTTCACAGACAATGAGTTCTGGAGGTGTTTCTGAGCCCTTGCAGTGATTTCCATTACAGAATCAGGCCTGTTTTTAATGCAGTGCCGCCCGAGGGCCCGAAGATCACGGGCATGCAGTATTGATTTTCACCCTCGTCCCTTGCGCACAGAGATTTCTCCAGATTCTCAGAATCTTTTGATGATATTACGTACTGTAGATGATGAGATATTCATCGTCTTCACAATTTTACACTGAGGAACATTATTCTGAAATTGTTCCACAAATTGTAGACGCAGACTTTCGCAGATTGCTGAACCTCTGCCCATCTTTACTTCTGAAAGACTCCGCCTCTCTAAGATCCTCTTTTATACCCAATCATCTTACTGACCTGTTCCCAATTAACCTCCAGCTGTTTCGTTTTACTAACACTAACTTTTCCAGCCTTTTGGTGGCCCGTCCCAACTTTTTTGAGACGTGTTGACATTGAGACATCAGATTCAAAATGACCTCATTTGTTTCATGTCCTCAATTTAAACATTTGATATGTTTTCTATGTTGTATTCTGAATAGCATATGGGTTTATGAGATTTGCAAATCATTGCATTCTGTTTTTATTTACATTTCACACAGCGTCCCAACTTTTTTGAAATTGGGGTTTTAATTTCGTCTTTTGCTTTCTTTCATCTAAATCGCTCTCTCTCTGTCAAATGCTATGTCTGTCTCATTTATCCCTCTCTCTGTCGCTCTCTCCCCCTGTCTCTATTTCTCTTTCTGATTTTCACTCTCTCCTGCTGTCTGCTCTCTTTCACTTCCCCCTCTCTCTCTCTTTCACTTTCTCTCTCTCTCTTTCACTTCCCCCCTCTCTCTCTCTCTCTTTCACTTTCTCTCTCTCCATCATTCACTCCTCTGTATTTCTCATCATCTTTGTCTATCCACCATTTCTTATGCAGCTTCTTCCTTAGTCATCTCCACTGTCTTTCTCTCCATCTATTCATCCATCCTTCTCTCTCTCTCTCTCTCTCTCTCTCTCTCTCTCTCTCTCAAACAAACAAACAAAAGAGCAGAAAACCGAGTTATTGTCTCCAAGGGTGGGATACAACATTTATAAGCTTCCCATTCCCAAGCTTTTAGCTCGGATGCATTACGCAACACAACTGTAGACACACACACACACACACACACACACACAAATGACAGTTGTGTGTATGCTCACACACTGTCATCTCTCATCTGAACTGGAGCGAGACGTGTGTTCAGGCAGAATGAGAAGTGTGAGGCAGAGGTGGTGTGATGGTGATGGTGAGTTTGTGTGTCTGTTTGTGTGTTAGATGTGTAACATGGGCTCTTATCTGACTGAATGGTTCCATCTATGCCCTATTTTGTGTGTGTGTGTGTGTGTGATGATGATGATGATGATCAGTTTATCCCAGCTTTGATCTCTCCAAATAACATAAACGCACATTTGATACGTGTCAGGATGCACTGTCGAGCTTTGGAATATCACTGTGTAACATAAACATCACAGTGTATAAATAAACAATATGGATTAAATGGAATGTGAGCGGTTTTAAGACTGCGGGTCTTTCCACTGCACAAAGTACCAGAACTTGTAGCACCAAACAAGAACCGTGTGCCTGTCTGCCACTAGTTCAGTACACTCTTACACAAAAAAGCTCAGTGGTGCGCCCTTAAAGGTTCTCCTTCTACAGTCTCAAAATGGTTCTTTGGTTTGTCTCTCTGGGGGAACTCTTAAACATTACATATACCTATATAAGACTCTAAGGTTCTGAGTAGAACCATCCATGAGAGGGTTCATAAAAAGTTTCAAAATAGAAATCTAGAAGCATTGAGATACACCAACGTAGTTGTTTCTTCTAAGGGTGTTCTGAAGATTCCAGATGGTTCCAGCTCAAGCAGCGTGACAAAAATTAAGGTGGCGCTAAGAAGAAGAACTAATGTGGGGCTAGCAAGAACTATTAAGACAGCTAGCAACAAGAACTAACAAGGGGCTATCAAGAAGAAACAATTTGGGGCTAGCATCAAGACAGAGCTGGCAACAAGAACTAAGTCAGTGCTAGCAACAACTGAGACATAGCTAGGAAGAGCAACTAAAGCGGGGCTACCAATAAGAAATAAGGCAGTTAGCCTTGTTGCTAGATTTGTCTTATTTCTTATTTCTACCCTTGCCCTTAGTTCCTTTTGCTAGCTCCAAATTATGTCTTATTCCTATCCCTGCCTGAGTTCTCATTATGAGCCCCATCTTAGCTCATGTTGCTCATCCTGTCTTAGTTCTTCTCGCTAACCCTGCAATAGTTATGGTTGCTAGCCCTTCCTTAGTTCTTGTTGCTAGCCATGCCTTAATTATTGTCGCTAAACTGCCTTAGTTCTTGTTGCTAGCCTCACCTCAGTCCTATTTGCTAGCCTTGCCTTAGTTGTTATTGCTAGCCCCACCATAGTTCTTCCTGATAGTCCTTTCATAGTTCTGGTTGGCCTGCTTGAACCATCTTGAACCTTTAGAACACCCTTAAAAAGGCTTCATGTGTGTATCTGAATGATTACGAGTTCTTGCTTTCTAAATAGGTTCTGGTGGAGGGTTCTACATACAACCTTTACATCACAGAAAAAAATGGTTATAGAGTCTTTGGCATCTACTTGGAAGTGTCTCTAATAGCAAAATACTGCTGTAGGGTCTTTGTACTATTTAGAATGTTTAAGGGTTCCCCGCAAGGGACAAACCAATGAAGCATTCAGAGATCTAGATTTAATCTTTTTTTTTTTTTTTTAAGACCATAGAAGGAGAAACTTAGGAACACTTAAGGGCACACTAGATGAACCTTTCTTGTAAGAGTGTACTGGACTGATGGCTGATAGGAAGCACGGAGTTCTAGTTTGGTGCTTTAAACTGCACTGTACTGATTTGGCATTAAGTTATTTTTAGCTGTGTATATTTATTGGCATCCCATTTAACCAAGCGCACTTCCACTTTCAATCCATTTTGTATATTTGGGTCTCGATGTTTGTGTGTTCTAGAGAGAGAGAGAGAGAGAGAGAGAGAGAGAGAACAAGAATAATAGAGTGAATTAGATGGATGGAGAGTCAGCAAGAGGCAGATGGATAGAGAGCTGCAGAGAGAGAGAGAGAGAGAGACAGAGAGAGCGAGAGAGAGCGAGAGAGAGAGAGAGAGCGAGAGAGAGAGATTTACCCTGGAGATGTTCTCTTGGTTGAAAGGCCCTCCCACATGCAGTAGACAGCCAGTCTGTCTGTTTGATTCATTCCCTCTGCCCTGTGTGTGTGTGTGTGTATGTGTGTGTATTACTTGAGGATTTAATTCATCACTATGACTAGTGGGTGGAGTGCCCTCTTGTGGAGTGACAAACTGCTCAACTCGCCACCTTCCTGAGCGACTCCCCAACCCCGTAGCTGATCCTCAGGTCACTTCCTAAAGTAAACCTCTGCTGCCTGCAGTTCTGCCTTCTATCCCACACACTGACTTCACATCAATCTGCAGATATAATGAACACTATAGCTAAGATTCAACCTCCAACCCCACTGCATCATCTGTGTAGACATCGATGCTGAGGAAGTGTGTGTGGAAAGCTGGTGTTTCAAATCCAAATCAGTCAAATCGGCTGTGGTGCCTACATTCCGAGTGGGTGACAAGGGTTTGGTTTTACTGCCATTACCCGGCTCTGCTCTCCAGCCTAGGTTCTCAGGTCCTTATCTTATTGAGTCTAAGTTGAGCGATACAGACTATGTCGTGAAAACCCCTGACCGGAAACGAAAGTCTCGTGTGCGCCATGTGAATATGCTCAAGCCTTATATCTTTCGTGTTACCATGGATGTTGGCTCTTCAGTTCCTGTTGTCACGTCAGTAGCTGCTGCCTCTATGAGCGTGCCACCGTCTGAGTATGCTCCTGAGGTGGATGGTCTCAGTTTAGGTAGGGCTTGTTTTCCTTGTGCTCAGTTACCAAACTCTGAATGGCTGGCAAATATCCAGTCTAAACTTGCTCACTTGTCAGAGCCAGCCCAGGATGATTTAATAAGTCTTTTAAAGAAATATCCATCACTTTTTTCTGATACCCCTTCTCGTACTACTGTCCTCAGACATGACATTGATGTTAATAATAATGCTCCAGTTAAACAAAATCGTTATAGGGTTAATCCCACTAAACGTGCCATTATGAAAGAAGAAACCGACTACTTGTTTGAGAATGGTCTTGCTGTGCCTAGCTGTAGTCCCTGGTGCTCGCCCTGCCTGCTAGTTCCAAAGCCTGACAAAAGCTATAGGCTCTGCACAGATTATAGAAAAGTCAATGCTTTAACTAAAGCGGACTCGTTTCCCCTCCCAAGAATGGAAGATTGTGTTGACCAAATCAGAAATGCAAAGTTTGTCACAAAACTGGACCTTCTAAAGGGTTACTGGCAGGTTCCACTCACCCCACGTGCATCTGAGATTTCTGCTTTGGCTACACCAGACAGGTTCCTCCAATATACGGTCATGGCTTTTGGTCTGAAGAATGCTCCAGCTACATTTCAGCGGCTAATGGCACAGGTATTGGGAGATGTAGAGGACTGTGAAGCCTACCTCGACGATGTGGTCATTTTTATAGACACCTGGGATAGTCATATTTATGTGTTAGCCCGTGTGTTTGCTCGTCTCCAGACAGCCTCTCTTACTCTGAACCTCACAAAATGTCAGTTTGGTCATGCTACCGTAACCTACCTCGGTAAACAGGTTGGACATGGTACTGTTCGCCCACTGGATGCTAAAGTTAAGTCCATTGTCACTTTTCCCGCGCCTAAGACAAAAAGAGAACTTCGACGCTTTCTTGGGATGGCTGGGTACTATAGGAGTTTTTGTAAGAATTTTTCAGATGTTGTGTTGCCTCTCACAAATCTCCTCCGTAACTCTCTTCCTTTTGTGTGGTCTTCTAGCTGTAAGTCTGCTTTTGAGTCTGTTAAGATGTCGTTAGGTAGTGCACCTGTTCTTTCTGCTCCGTCTTTTGTGAAGCCCTTCAAACTTGAAGTAGTACGGCAGTGGTACAGGTGCCGGTGCTGTCTTGATTCAGGAAGATGCTCAGGGCATAGATCACCCAGTTAGCTTCTTTTCTCACAAGTTTAACCGTCATCAGTTGAACTACAGCACTATTGAGAAGGAGGCCCTTGCCCTTTTGCTTGCGCTCCAGCATTTTGAAATTTATATTGGTTCTAGCTCTGACCCTGTTACTGTTTATACAGACCACAACCCCCTAGTTTTTACATCGTATGTCAAACAGCAACCGATGGCTCATGCGGTGGTCCTTGATTGTGCAAGGTTTTAACATAACCATCCAGCATAAGAAAGGGTCTGAAAATGTTGTGGCTGACTCACTATCTCGGTGTTATTTTAATGACAGCTGTGAACCTGAAGTTAACTCTAAAGGGAGGGGGTGTTATGTTGTCCACTGTATTTCTGTTTGCTCTATGTGCCATTTGTGTGCCTATGTCGGTGGTGGGATGGGTTTCTTTTGTCTCCTCCCTCTTCTCTAGGCCCCGCCTTCTGCATGCGAAATGTTCTGGCTTGCTAGTGAATGATCACGTCTTGTCCACGCCTGCTCCGGCCTTGTGCGACAGGATTGGTTGCCTGCATGTTTCCGGAAGTGTACTTAAGCCTCGTCAGTCTCCATCCCAGGGAAGATCATTGCCATTGCTTTGCGTATAGAGAGAAGTGCTTTTCGCCTGTGTATGACTATTTCGCCTGTGTATGACTTTATGCCTGATTTGACTTTGTTTATGCTCTGCCCCGTTGTGTGATACACTCGTATATATATATGTATATATTATTTTGTTAATTAACACACTAATAGTCACCTCTGTAAATAGTGCACGGTTAAGAGTGGTTAGTAGGAAGTCGGCGCCATTTGTGTTGATTCTTCTTTTCTCCTGGTTTTGGGTTAGCTAGGGAGTGAGGGAATACGGTGTATTTTTCTTTTCTTTTCTTGTAGTTTAGTTAGTTTTCTTTTGGTAAAGTTAGAGGGTATTTTTTGTTTATTATTTTGGCCTGGCCGGCTTCTGAGAGTGAAACCAGTGTGTATATAAACGGTGCTCCATCTGGAGAATAAAACAAAGCAAAACAAAGCAAACGCCAACCCTTTTCTTTTTTTATTTTATTGTATGTTGCGGCGATGGATTCACTGTGTAACTAACCTTACCATCTTCTGTATACCTTTGAACACAACAGCGCTAACCTTTTAACTAAATTTCTCATTCTAGGGTTTAATGTATATTTCAGAGAGCTTTCTTTCTTTCTGCTCTGCTTCAGCTGAAAAAGGTCAATGCACCCATAACTCATGTCCTGTAGTTTTGTCAGGGAACAACTACTGCAATGACTGTTTATAGCGACTCTAATATGAGGGCGCTTCCTTGACATGTCATTTATTTTTAGGTCACTAATGAGGAAACTACAGTTGACAGTGGCAAGAAGATGACTTGGGGAAGAAAGCTTGAGAGTAACCAGAATCAAAAGGGAACCCATCTTCTTCTGGGTGACACCGGGGTATAAATCATTACAGTCAACCATAACAGTCCTGGGAGGTGCATGGGGCAGTTTTGTAAGCGCACAGCAAGAGTTCCTAGGAAGTGCAAGTCTATGGTATCTTACTGAGATTATCTGATGCAGCAGAAGGTGAGTCACAAGATATCTCTCAGCCAAAGAAACAGGAAGAGCAGAGGATGCATAGAGCATCAGGACGAATCAGACAAGTTGAGAGGTTGAGGAGAAGCGAGTCCGGATCAGGCACTGGCATCACATTGGGCAGTAGGAGAACACATGCTGCTTGGAAGAGAGAAAGAACAGATTATTGGTGATGATATGGGAATACAAACTGTATATTATGGGCACGGTGTAGAGAGCACGTATAGCTATGACGGCATGACTAAAAGGGAGAATAAGAAGTAAACACAGGTACCCTTGGACATAAAGAGTCACACTCCACCATCAAAACATCTGAGTGATCAAAACATGCCAGTTGTTTAGTATAACTCTGTATGGAACACTTGATCTGTACCTTTAACCTAAGAGAAAAAATATAGTCATTAAAAATGCCCTCCAAAACAAATAATTTTTGAACCCAGGCTTAAAGATTGAGACAGTGTCATTAATCATGAGTACTAATAGGAAGGCTATTCTACAGTTGGGGCACTTTGTAGGAATAAAGGTCTGTTGTCTGCTGTAAGTGCAGGTGCCCCTTGTATGGACTCCTTTGTACTGCTTTGTAGTTTTGATCAATAACATATCCTCATCCTCACACAAATAGGGCACGGACTAAGAATTCTGTACAGCTAAAATGTTGTCAGAGAGAAGTTAGTATAGCAACAAAATAGTACAAGTCAATGTTTTTCTTTATGATTAGTTCTCATTTAAATACTTAGTGAAGAAATTGGTCTTCATGCTTCATTTGAAGAGTATTGACTCAGCTCTTTGGATAGCTTGGGGAAGTTTTTTCCAGAGATCATGGTGGCTTAGTGGTTAGCACGTCTGCCTTCGATTCCCACCTCCACCCTATGTACGCAGAGTTTGCATGTTCTTTCTGTGCTTTGGGGAGACATGCATTGTAGGCTGATTGGCATCTCTAAATTTTCTATAGTGTGTGATTGTGCCCTGCAATGGGTGGGCACCCCATCCAGGATGTCCCCCAGCTTGTGCCCAGAGTCCCCTGTGACAGGCTCCACGGTCCCTGCGACACTGTGTACGACAAGTGGTAGAGAAAATGGATGCATAGATGGAAGTTCATTCCATCCCCTGGGGGCCAGAGGAGAGTCTTGATGAATGTCTTCCTTGTACATAGAGGGATGGTGGATATAGTCGAGCTATATACCCGAGGTTGGAAGCCAGCACGGTGCAGAGCAGGAGATGAAGTGCCTTCAGGTAGATGAGGTCCCCTTTTTTACTTCGTAGGTGAGAATCTGTGTTTTAAATCTAATGCAGGTTGAAAAGATTGAAAAGAAGGTATGCAGCTGCATTCTGGATCAGATCAGTTACCGGGGTCAGATGGTGTGCAGGAGAAGACCTTCTCGAAGCAAGTTGCAGTAGTCCAATCTCAAGCTGGCAAGGCAGTGAAGAAATACCAACCTGACCCCTGTGGAACGAAATAGTACATTGTCTAGAAATACACCAAGGTTTCATGCATTGCCAGACTGTGTGATCTGAGAGTTCTCCAGGGAGATCCGAATATCTTGATGAGGGTATGCATGTCCAGGGATACACAGCAGCTCAGTATTGCTGGAGTTTAGTTTCAGCTGATGAGCTGCAATCAATGATGTCTGCCAGTCCTGTAGAGATCTGTGCAGAAACATGCTTGTCTGACATGACTGTCCCATCTTCATTATGTAAGGTAGTGAATAGTTTAGACAGTGTTCACGGTTGCAAAAAGCCAAATTATCTAGTTAACATTAACAAAGCCAACCATGTTTTCTCCAAAGCCCCATCAGGACAGTATGACCCTTTATTGCTTGAATTTTACTCCACCCTGCGACAGTAAATAGTAAAGATGACAGCTTTTTATCACCGCTTAACCTCAACTGTTCATAACTTCTTGCAAATTCGCAAATGTAAAACTGTGTCGATTCACTTTCACAGCACTCTGTGTAACCGTACAAAAATCCAGAGACTTGGTGCTGTGCACCAACTGAGGCCTTAAACCATAATCTGATAGACGTTTTAAAAAACCAACACACTCTGCTGCTTTGAAACGCTGTGCAAAATACACATGCAGTATGTGGTCGTCTTGGGGAGGTGAAGAGCGTCTGCTCGCTGCTGCCTGAATGACACATCAAAAAGAAAAAAACAAGTTGTCAGCTCTTTCTCTCCTCCCTTTCTTCTGTCTGCTCCACTTCAGCCTCCTCGTTCTCACCAGGCGAAGAGGGGAAAGGTAAAAGAGGGCGGCGAGGTTATGCTGAAACAGCACCAACAAGCATCTTCTAACTTTGTCTTTCATTCTCTGCTGGATTTTGCATCAAGAAAGGAGCGTATGGAAGAATGTGGTCTGACCTCAAAGCCTGCTGCCTGACCTGCCTGCTGGAGTGGAAGTAGAGCTAATTAAACAACAATCCTGCTTGCCAGCTAGACACCATAGGCAAGACAACATCCATAGACAAGTGTGTAGAGGCAGATGGAAGTGTAAGGTGGGTTTCTGCGGACGTTTGTGAATTTTTCCAGCATCTACTTCTTAGGACTTTGACAGTTTCTGTTAGAACAGTGATAGGAAAAAGTGCAGGAAACTTACTGATTGCAGCGCTCTTACAACATCAGCACTGTGAGCTTTCTGCCTGAGAATGCAAGCTTTTTTTTTTTTTTGCTCTCTGTGACTGTCTGTCAATGTCTCTGCCTGTTTTTTGTGGTACAGAACATCTGAGCATGACAGCCATGTTTGCTATATGGTTTCTGTGCAGCAAATCTCTGAACAAGGCTGTTGCAATAGAAACACACTTCCAAGAGAAATCACCAGATACTCCAAAAAAACACACTGTGTGCTGTTTATTATGTACACCACAAAGGATTAGATCCCCAAATACCTCATCCATCGGTGGAAAGGGACCATCAGAGGACAACTAGAATCCTTATCCACTCGTATCAGCACCATATCATATCTGCCCGTGCTGTACTACGAATCATCCACTTTGTTTTTAAAATTGTTATTTGATAATTGTTTTTTTTTTGTTTGTTTTTGTTTTTTAAATCAAAGTAAAGTAATCATTTTCCTTTGAAGTTCGTTTAGTGGCAGGGGCTAGTGTTGCTGTCTCACAGCTCCAGGTTCCCTAGTTTGACCCTGAGATTGGGTGGTGTGTTTTACATGATCTCCCTGTGTCTACATGGGTTTCCCACAGGTTCTCCAGTTTCCTCCACCTCCCAAAAACATTACAGTGCGTGGATTGGCTGCACTAAATTTCCCCTACAGTCCGCTCTGAAACTATTGAAACGGCAAACATTTGTTTGTGCTATACACCAAAGACATTTGGATTTGAGATCAGAAGAGGGATCTCTCTTTAGTCCAATCTTCAGGAGCTGAAATGCGGCCCAGTTGGTTTACGATCTGATGACTTGACTTGGCCAGAATAAAACCTTCCACTTTCCCCCTGATAAAGTCCTCTGTTGAGGTGCAAGTGTGTTTTGGATCGTCGTCTTTCTGCATGTTGAAGTTCCTCCTAATTAAATTGTAAATGTAAATTGGCAGACAAAATGTTCCTATAAACTTCTGAATTCATTCTGCTGCTCCCATCATGAGTTCCATCATCAATACAGATTAGTGAGAATGTTCCAGAAACAGCCATGCAAGCCCAAGCCATGACGCTACCTCCACCATGTTTCACAGATCAGCTTGTATGTTTTGGATCACGAACAGATCCTTTCTTTCTCCACACTTTGGCCTTTCCATCACTTTGGTACAGGTTCATCATGGTTCCAGAACTTTTGTGGCTCATCTCTATCATTTCTTTACGAATTCCAATCTGGCTTTCTGATTCTTACAGCTGATGAGCGGTTTGAGTCTTGTGGCATGGCCTCTAGATTTCTGCTCTTTATAAATACCAGGACATAAAAGCTAAAATTCTAAACTCTCCTCTCATATTCATTTTTTGATCACAAAACCAAAAAGTCTACAGCAAATAATAAAGAAAAAGGTTTCAGAGAAGACTGTAGATAAGAATACGAGTGTGAATGTGTGTGTGCATGCTGCCTGCCATGGACTAGCGTCCCAACCAGGCTATATTCCCGCCTCACATCCCAGTGTTCCTGGCCTAGTCTCTGGATTCACTGCAACCCAGACCAGGATAAAGTACTTAGTGAAGATGAATGGGTGAATGAATTCAATTTGTACATGTTATAAAGACATTATTAATTTCTAGCAGTGTAATTAGCATTATTAACATGTGTGATGTCAAGCAGTGGGTGATTGGATGTGAGTGTCCAAGGAGTATGATAATGTGGCATGTGTGTAGGACTAATAATGTGTGAGTTGTTTAGATGATTATTTTGTGGGTTGGTGATTATAAACAATGTTTGCTTATTGGGGTCAGATTGAATCCCAAAACATACACACACACACACACACACACACACACACACACACACGATAGGATGTGATTAAATGAGCCTGTGTGTTGTTGCGACTTTACCCTTTAGCTCAATGGTTTACAGTAATCCATAATCTGATGGTTAGATTGAGCTGCACTTGGAGGGTTTGAGTGCTTACTGACTGCAGGCCATATTGATGAGGACTCAAGTGTGTGTGTGTGTGTGTGTGTGTGTTCTTCCTATAAACCGATGCTTGAGGTATATTCAGACAGTGTACATGCCGTTGTGTCCTACTTTCCAGCTGTAATACCTAGTTATGAAATGGATGTGAGCCACTTTTCCAAAATTATGCAGCACTGGAGAGTACGTGACTCTAAAGGTTATCTGGTAGCAGAGACAGGCTCTCCTGGCCATTTAATCAATTTGTTGACTTTTTTGAGCTCCACAGCTCGCACATTTCCCGACTGCTTTCACACCCGGACCGGACCAATTACCAAAACCCGTAATTCTGGTTTCTAAGCCGTCTACCAAATCTGCCACGCCATTATCCGCTCCCCATTGATTCTGCAACACGGTTTTGTCAAAACACACAGATCTCTCCATTTTGGACTGAGCTCTATTAGTAAAATGGCTTGTGCCCAAATGACAAACCACACTGCTCTTCACATCAAGCTTGAAAAAAAACAAAACAAACAAACAAATAAACAAAAAAAAAAATAGCTCAGAAATTCGGCGGAGAGGACAATGCAAAGGCTGTGCCTGGTACATATCCACAATCCCTAATGAGTTATGAAACACTTTGTTGCATAGCGTATGTAACAATCTTCCACACAAATGTTATTATTTTCCAAGTACTTAGAGTATTAGAAGTTAGCATAATATTATTATTATTATTATTATTATTATTATTATTATTATTATTATTATTATTTTACCTGTGTTTTCTCTATATTACAGCATAATGCTTGAATATCATCTGAACCAGCTGAAGGGATTTGCAATATTACTACCACGGCAGTATTTATGTATACTCTGAGAGAAATATTTCAATCCCCACCACCGCCCCCACCCCCAAAATAGAACATTACACAGTTACACAGTATTATCTACTAGCAATGAAGTATTTATTTAGATTCTCAACACTATCTACAAGTATTACAGTATGTATTCGCATACTCACAATATCTACGTGGTTAAATGTACACATTTATACAATTTTGACGGTTACGCAGCTCTGACACTCTAGACTCCTTCCATAAAATGCTAAAAACAAACATCTCCTCAAAGAAAACTTAATTATATGAATGGCATACACACCATATAAGTTCCACAGAAAAAAAGAACGGGTGCATTACTTAATATAAACCTGAATGTTGTTAGAAAATTAATCAACACCGTCTGACCAATCCGAATCGAGAATTCAACGACGCTGAAGGATAGCACGAGAATTTCTAACATTCGGAAAAGTCTCTGCGATGAAGAGAGCACGTTCTTTGACGGATTGTTCTGGTATTAAAGGGGTTCACTGGCGATTTCAAAATAAATAAATAAATAACTACCTAGAATCTTTTTATGACAGTGAAAACGGCTGCTTTAGCCTTCTTTCGTTTAACCTTCATGGCTTCCCACAGAATGAGGAGCCCATTAGGGTACCAGATTTATCCTGTTTTTTCTTTTTATTTATTTATTTATTTAATAAGGAATAACAACAAAAGGCTATGAACTTGAGCTTTGTTAAAGGTTCACCCATAACTCATGCATGATTTGCTAATTAATGAATTCATAGACGCTGATTGTTGTTCTTCGTGGCTTATCTCCAGGGAGCGCATTTGATCGGAAGCCTGAACATCTGATCAGAGACTTGCTGTAAAACCCAACTGTAGTTATTATGTTTGGAACTCTCATATATCTTGTAGACAAAGAACCCACCATGGTATACTTGCTTTTTTTTATGGTATAAACAGTAAATAGAGCCAAAGGAACAACAGGGAGTCTTTCTGTTTTCACAAATCCCATTTATTGAGAATGTACAACTTGGTGTGTGCTGAGATCTCCAGCTGAGAACAAACACAATGAAGATCTTTATAAAGCTTAGCCAGGTTCGCACCTACCAATATTATAACTTTAAATTAGATATCTTGGGTAAGTTTATGTATAAGAGTAAGTCATTAGGAAAAAAAAAACAAAAAAAAAACAAGTTTTCAGTGCATGTACTTTATGGCTTAGGTGTAATGTCTATTCAGTTCCGATTTTTATATTTTACTGCAATATACTTTAATGTATTTAAAATACGGTACCTGTTTTACTGCGTTTATTCCTTTTAAATTTCAGTTTTATTACACCTTTATTATGCAATCCTTTTATGAACTTTCTTTTCTTTGATTTGTTAATTCCTTTTAAAGCATTTTCAGCTGTATTTATAAGGTGCTGTATAAGTAAGGAAAAATAAAACACTTCCTGGCATGCTTTTATAGGAAATTAATCAACAACCAGGTGGTGTGATGAAGCGAAGGTGCCGTTACCATCCTGCAGCTGAATAGCTTCCGAACAGCAGCACATCCAGAAGTGTTTTATTCCACTTACACCACAATAATTTTACAGTAGTAGTAGTAGTAGTAATAGTAGTAGTAGTAGTAGTAGTAGTAGTAGTAGTAGTACTAATAGTAGTAGTAATAGTAGTATTACTAATAGTAGTAGTACTAGTAGTATTGGTAGTAAGAATAGTAGTAGTAATAGTAGTAGTAGTGGTAGTAGTAATAGTAATAATAATAATAGTAGTAATAGTAATAGTTGTAGTAGTAATAGCAATAGTAGTAGTAGTTGTAGTAATAGTAATAGTAGTAGTAGTAGTAGTAGTAATAGTAGTAATAGTAGTAGTAGTAGTAATAGTAGTAGTAGTAATAATAGTAGTAGTACTAGTAGTATTGGTAGTAAGAATAGTAGTAGTAATAGCAGTAGTAGTGGTAGTAGTAATAGTAATAATAATAGTAATAATAGTAATAGTTGTAGTAGCAGTAATAGCAATAGAGTAGTAGTAATAGTAATAGTAGTAGTAGTAGTAGTAGTAATAGTAGTAATAGTAGTAGTAGTAGTAGTAGTAGTAATAGTAGTAGTAATAGTAGTAGTAGTAGTAATAGTAGTAGTACTAGTAGTATTGGTAGTAAGAATAGTAGTAGTAATAGTAGTAGTAGTGGTAGTAGTAATAGTAATAATAATAGTAGTAATAGTAATAGTTGTAGTAGCAGTAATAGCAATAGAGTAGTAGTAATAGTAGTAGTAGTAGTAGTAGTAGTAGTAATAGTAGTAATAGTAGTAGTAGTAGTAGTAGTAATAGTAGTAGTAGTAGTAATAGTAGTAGTACTAGTAGTATTGGTAGTAAGAATAGTAGTAGTAATAGTAATAGTTGTAGTAGCAGTAATAGCAATAGAGTAGTAGTAATAGTAATAGTAGTAGTAGTAGTAGTAGTAGTAGTAGTAATAGTAGTAATAGTAGTAGTAGTAGTAGTAGTAATAGTAGTAGTAGTAGTAGTAATAGTAGTAGTAATAGTAGTAATAGTAGTAATAGTAGTAGTAGTAGTAATAGTAGTAGTACTAGTAGTATTGGTAGTAAGAATAGTAGTAGTAATAGTAGTAGTAGTGGTAGTAGTAATAGTAATAATAATAGTAGTAATATTAATAGTTGTAGTAGCAGTAATAGCAATAGAGTAGTAGTAATAGTAATAGTAGTAGTAGTAGTAGTAGTAATAGCAGTAATAGTAGTAGTAGTAGTAGTAGTAATAGTAGTAGTAGTAGTAGTAATAGTAGTAGTAATAGTAGTAATAGTAGTAATAGTAGTAGTAGTAGTAATAGTAGTAGTACTAGTAGTATTGGTAGTAAGAATAGTAGTAGTAATAGTAGTAGTAGTGGTAGTAGTAATAGTAATAATAATAGTAGTAATATTAATAGTTGTAGTAGCAGTAATAGCAATAGAGTAGTAGTAATAGTAATAGTAGTAATAGTAATAATAGTAATATTAGCATTAGAAATAGTAGCAGTAGTAGTAGTAATGGTAATATTATTAATAGTAGTAGTTATAGTAGTAGTAATAGTAATAGTAGTAATAGTAGTAGTAGTAATATTAGTAGTGGTAGTAGTAGTAATAGAAGTAATAATAGTAGTAGTACTAGTAGTAATAGTAGTAGTAGTAATAGAAGTAGTAGCAGTAATAGTAATAGTAGTAGTAGTAGTAGTAGTAGTAGTAATAGAAGTAGTAGTAGTAATAATAGTAGTAGTAGTAGTAGTAATAGTAGTAGTAGTAGTAGTAGTAGTAATAGTAGTAGTAGTAGTAGTAATAGTAATAGTAGTTTTATTATTGGAGGAGAATGCTGAAGCACCATCCCTGCAGAAAGTATATAATAATGCACAGCGTGTGTCCACAGGTAGAAAGCTGGGCTTTGAAGTGGAAAATCCACCTCCTGGAGTTTTCAACATGGCGTAGATCTTGAATGTTAATTAGCGCTCGCTATTACACTCAAATTCCATTATACCTTACCTTGCACATGGCTGAGTTTGCTATTGTATTACTGAAAAATAAAATAAAATAAAATAAAATATCAACTCCAACTATCTGGAACATAGTCAACTTGATCAGAGATTACCATAAAACATACCTTTATCAAGCATAGTTCCAAATAGTTTTCTAATTGTTTTCTGTTGGTAGAACATTCTACTGTGTTCTAGAAAATAAAAAAATAAATAAAATACTGCAAATAATTATTTATTTTTTAAACAACAACCATACGACCAGCTCAAACCATACGACATCAGAGCAAATTCAAACCAAAAATCAACCTTTTATCATCCATTAGCCATGCTTTCTCTGATTGGATTTTCTGAAACATTGATCAAAAATATGATCTCTCCAGCATGCATTACTCCTCCATCCAATCTCTCATATACCTGACCGCTCTAAGCCCCGATTGCATTCTGAAATTGTTTATTTTTTTTTTGGATGGGACGGATTAGGTATTGAATGATGCCATTTCATCAGCAGAGATCATTGATTCCAGCTTTCGCTGTGTGCTACAGTTGTTTATCCAAACACCACCACCCCTTTCATGACCTTTATATTCCCTGGATGGTAGGCTAATCCTTCAGGTAGCCATCACTACATGAATAATCTCCATTTTATCTCCATCAGACTGCTCATCTGTGCTGCAGAGCACAAAACAAACATAAACCAAATCTCCTGGATTACAATTTGCTATTATTTTAATGAAATTTATAGTCTTAATCAGATCCCACCATTCACCACTCAGTGCTTCAAATATGGGGATGCTAGCAAACCTGGGCGACGGCGTAGGTCAACTCTACTCACGATGATTAGTGTCGTGGATAATGGCTCCTATTTCTTTCGGCTTGATTGCCTTGGCACAAATCTGTCCAGTTATTTTAATGCCAATGCTGGGTGTTTAGTTTTATGGCAGTCCTAAAAACAGCGCCGGGGAAATGAAAGTGGCTGTAAGGATGGATGTGCAGACATTCATTTTGCCACTGTTTCACCGTCTTCTCCATGCAAATGAAGTATTTTGGCCCGAAAGAATGACTCATTATCCGAGCTAATAGTGCTGTATCAACCATTCGGATATTATGAAGACAATCCCTAATTAGAAGCCAATACGCTGCTTTATATTCGGAACATGGACACGCAATCATACACATGCACACGACTGCACTGGAGAGAGCTAATTAGTACCAGATGACCAAAGAAAAGAAAAGCTGATGCACAGTTAGTGTATTTATACAGACCCCTCTGAAAGTATTGGGAACAGCAAGACCAATTCCATTGTTTTCGCTATACATTGAAGGCATTTGGGTTTGAGATCAAAAGATGATCATGATGTTTGCATCTAGATGCGTTTTAAACAACTTAAAACATGGCATCTTTTGTTTGAGCCCACCCAGGTTTTTTCAAGTGATCAAAAATATTGGAACGTGTGACTGACAGGTGTTTCTTGTCGCCCAGGTGAGCCCTGTTCAATCGATTGTTTAAAGAATCAACGTCTCTGAATGTCTACTCTTGGTTTGAGCGCTAGGTTTCACCTGTGAAGAGTGCGTTTGTTTTTAAAAAAGGATAACCCACCATGATCAGAGAGATGTCTTTGGGAGAAAAGCAAAGGCATTTTGAAGCTGATGAAAGAGGGAAAATCAATCTGGTGTATGAAGAAAGAGATATGGAACAGGTCAGCCAAGGAAAACAACAGAAACATTGTGAAAGCTGTGAAGAAATCCCCTAAAACAACAGTCAGTGACATCACCGACAAGGAAGAGGATAACATTTAGAATCCGAGTGACTTTAGTGCAAACGTTCCATGAGTATTTACACAGAGAAAGTTCAGAGTAGTCAGAGTGGAGTTACTGTACGTACAGACAATTGCCTGACCTTCCTATTCAGATTATGTGTGTTTGCCAAGATGTGTGTTTTTTTTTTTGTTTTTTTTTTAATAGCGTCTCGACTTCAAACCTGAGCACTTTGTCAGGAGTCGAGAGGTGAGACGGTCGCAGGTCCAGTAAAGGCGTTTATTAAAACATCAGGCAAACTAATCCAAACGTGAAGCGAATCGTAAGAGTTAGAGGTCAGGCGATCAGACCACAGCAATCTCAGGGAATATCCAAAATACACAAAAACAGAACAAGATAATGAGTCTTTATTAATCACGTATACATTACAGCACAGAGAAATTAGTTTCTTCGCATACCCCAGCATGTCAGGAGGTTGGGGTCAGAGCACAGGTTCAGCCATGATACAGCGCCCCCTGGAGCAGAGAGGGTTAAAAGGGGCTCGCTCAAGGGCCCAACAGTGGCAGCTTGGTAGTTGAGCTGGGGCTTGAACCCCCGACCTTCTGATCAGTAACCCAGAGCCTTAATTGTCAAGCCACCACTGCCCCTCATCACGAGATCAAGAACCAGGACACAGAACAAAAAGTCTCGGTAACATCAGATGGGCAAACGCTGAACACAGAAACACAGAAAGGGTTTAAATATACAGTACAAACCAATCAAGGGGCAATCTGAAAACAGGTCAGAGTAATCATGACACGTTAGGGAGACGACCAGTAACAAGACATGGATGGAGACGAGATAAACACGTACACAATAATAGACAATACCGCTGAGCCGCTGAGAGGCGTGGCATGCAGTGCTTGGCGTAAGGAGGAAATACGTGACACACGTACAGTATGACTTTAAATGAAACTAAAAAAAAAAACAGGAATAGAAAATGAGGACTAAAGATGGTAATAGCATGTTTTCCTCTTTCTGGACATTTAAAATCAGACCAGTATTTAAGTGTCCTCTTTTACACCTACACGACCTACAGCCATTCCCACCCAGAGTTTCACTTCCAGAGTATTATTTACAGTCAGTGCAAAGTCATGCACAACCGCTGTGAGTTCTTTCTTTTTCGGTGCCAAACAATGGATCAGTGTGAGTCAGTGAGTGCTGTGACAATAGCAGCAGTACAGCAGGGTTTATCCTCACACCAGGGAAAACAGGAGAACATTTCAATTCTGGACAAACTGTTCGATTAAACGTTCGCAGGGATTTCCATAACAGCTGCTTTTTTTTTTTCTTTCTTTTTTTTTTTTTTTTTTCTTCCCTAAGTATCAAACAGTGGGCAGCTGTGTGTCCTTGTTCAGGTGCTGATACTCTCTCCTTTTCTCTCCTCACACACATCCATCGAGCCTGCGGGCCGCTCAATACGTCCCGGCCGATAACGGCGAAAGAACAGCGCTTGACATTTGGAAAAGAAGCACGATAGTGGAGCTTGTCAAAACACGGACAGGACGGCATTGATCTCCTCACAGCGTAGTGAAGATGTTCTTCCTGTCTTTGTCCCTTTCTCTCTCTCTCGCTCTCTCGCTCACACATATACACTCGCACACACCCAGCTCGACTTAATCCTCTGTCTCTTTTCTACGCTGAATGAAACATGCGCTAAAAAAAAAAAAAAAAAAACTAACTGCGTTGTGGAATTCAGGTTAACGCTGTTGAATTCTCGATTCTGATTGGTTCTAAGATATGGGATTCATTTCCTATATATAACAGCTACTCTGACACTAGGTTTATATTGATGCACTCCTTCTAAAATGCCATCGTTTCTATAGTAACAACGTACTATAGAGGGATGTTTGTTTAACATTTACGGAAGGAGTCTCCAGTGTCAGCGCTTCGTGACGCTCTTGATTTGATTTTATTATTATAGGAGAGGGCTGTAAATAAAGGGACGGGAGGAGAGATGAAAGGAAATGAGGGATGAAGAGGGAGAGAGAGAGAGCAAGAGAGAGAGAGAGAGAGAGAGAGAGAGAGAGAAAGTTTAACCTGTGGTGAACAGAGTTGACCTGAGGGAGAGACAGCGCTAAAGTGGCGAGCCTGTTCTCTCAAGGGAGCTCAGACAGAGAAAATCAATCTCTCTCTCACACACACACACACACACACACACACACACACACACACGGATTGTAGGTTTTACCCTGTCTAAAACCTAAAGAGGTCAAATCCTATATTGTGCTTTCTCTTTTCTCTGAACGTCTTACACACACACACACACGCACGCACGCACACACACACACACACACACACACACACACAAACGGATGAAAGGACCTTAGGAGGTAGAGGGTAATATTACAGTGTTATGAGAAAAGTCACTATGTTTCTTGAGGCTTGAATCCAGAAGAACATGACTCAATTTCTCCATCTCTCTGTTTGACCCTCTGTGTCCCAACACACACCTGATCACACATGCACACACACACACACACACACACACACACACAAACACAGACACACACACAGACACACACACACAAACAATATGAACCACAACACAGTCTTACATAGGATTGCATCAGTGGGAATGATTTTAAAGGGTTAACTAGGTGAGTGTTCGAGTCGATGTTTGTGAAATTCACATATTTACATCACTACAGCACACAGGTGTCTGGAATCACTCACTCAGTGTTTAATATATACAGTAGACACGGGGTTGGGGGGTGGGAGTCACGGGTTTGCACGTTTCCCTCGCACCTCTGGAGCTGGGGGTTCGAATCCCGTCTCTGCCCTGTGTGCATCCGTGTGCATTGCGTGTTCTCCCCGTGCTTCATGGGTTTCCTCGGGGTACTCCGGTTTCCTCCCCCAGTCCAGAGACATGCGTTGTAGGCCGGTTGGCATTTCCAGATTGTCCGTAGTGTGTGGAAGGGTGTGTGATTGTGGTGGTGATACTTTTCTAAACAAGGGATTTAAAATTGTTTAGCAAATTTTAGTTTAGTTACTCCTTATATAGAGTGATGAATAGGATAATATATATATACATATATATATATATATATATATATATAATCAATACATGAAACATGAAAGCCTTCAGCTCGATGAAAACGTTGTTTTGTTTTGAAAACACTTTCGTTTTAAAACATTTACATCAGAAACACGTAACGTCCAAAAATGTCCTACAGATGCCCTTCTCATAACACAGATACCGAGACGCTCGTTCACGTCTGACGTCGCTAAATCCCGGTGATCTTCCGAGTGCGTTGTCCCATCAGACACTCACAGTCCATTAGCAGTACAGTGAGTTTGATTAGCGGAGTCAAGTGGCTTGTAATTAGCACCAGCACCCTGTGGTTAGCTTATTACGACCACAGGGGGTATGTTTGATGAAATCATTCAGCTTATAGTTGAACTGAACCTTACTGTTTCTATTTTAAATGGGGTTTGTATCAGTACATGTATCACACGCGCAACAATTTTACCTCTCCGAAGCAGACGTGCGTACCAATTACATTAAAAAAAAATGCCACACTGATAAATCAGATGCTAGCTTGCGTTGTGTAGTCACAGTTTATTTATTTTCGACTACAGTCATTTTATTGTGAACTATTTAGCAACCTAACTACAGAACAAATAGAAACGAAGCAACGGGCTAAATAAAACCCGATTTCAATGTAGTACAGAAGGACATCTTGTAAATATAGTCGCTTTCACAACGGCTATCGCTAACTACTTGGAGTGCTAGCTTGCTAGCTTACTTTTCAGCCAGCAGATTCATTTAATGACGTTCTCAAGCGATCAAATAGAAGTTGGCTCGATGGAACACAATTTAAAAACAGCAAACCAGTATCTTTTGGAGACCGACTTCTTTTTTTTTTTTTTATGTACTTGCTCAATAATTGATTTTTCTTCATTTTAGCCAAAAATAAAAATAAAATAAATAGTTTGATACCGCCGCTTTAGCTTTAAAGACCGACGGCACATTTAAATGAACAACGACATACGCTAGTTTAAAATCCGTCGTTCATCCACACATGTAATTCATGAAAGTTGGAAAATGAACTCGGTTGCACACGATGAAGCCTGATCTGTGCCGTTCTAAAAATAGCTTCTAAAAAAGTATCCGTACATTCATACGGTTCAACTCCATGCACGAACAATAGTGAAAAGTATGCACTAAACTGAAGAAATGCCACACTGTAGGCTATAAAACGCAGTAAACGGGCACACGTTTGTGATATTAGTCATTGTCTTGCGCCTATCGATTAGAATGTGCTAAGTAGCTAGTGTCTTAGCTTGCTAACTTTCTATCTAGGTAGAAACTGAGGTTGCCATGCTGAGGAGCTGGCTCGATAAAACACTCTATAAAAACATAAAATCGGTATATTGTTTCGAGATATCAATCATTTCTTTGCCCCTGTTTAGAATAGTGTAATTGTGTACGAACTAGCTAGCGTGCTAACTCTAGGCCTGCTACAGTGCTAATTTTCCTCTAACAAGAGGAATTGGGTCAGACCACACAGCACAACCCTCTGGGTATGTTTTGATCATTTTCTGATGTTTTCTCGATTCTTCGGGACTGCGAGGGATGGTATAACGAGCGTTACTAATGAAACGCTAATAAAATATTGAAACTGCAGTTAAAACAGCGATAGCTGTACCAACAAGAGGAAGCAGAAAGGAGATGAGAAAGTCAACAAGGACGTTAAATTCTGTCAAGTGGAGAAATGATTTACCAGGCCTTGGTGTTTTATAAGCTATCGATCTGGTAGCAGACGTGGCGATGGCCTGGAGAAGGTGGTAGTGATGGGGGAATTATCGCTGTTAAATAAATTGGCGGGGTTTTTGATTCAAATTTCTTAGCTACAACGTGGCATGGAAATACAAGAGAGAAATCTTTGTGGATGTGTGTATGTGTGTGTTCTCCCTTCAGCTAGTGACTGATTGATTATTCTTCCCAGCCAGCAGCAAGAGAAGCGTAGGCTTCGGGACTGAAGGGCTGAAGTGGCTGAACTTCTGAGAAAGGAGAAAACAGACGCTGCCCCTCTTCATATCTCCTCCAGGAGCTCTTCTGTTGGCTGACGGCATCGATCTGAAGAGGCAGCAGCTCTTCTGAAGGAAAGAAAAAAAAACACACACAGTGATATTTATTTCTTTCTTCTCCACTTTGGTTTGTTCTGAAGTTGGTGGATTTGATGAAAGGTCGGCTGTAGTTGCTTGTCTTTGACTGCCGAGTTATTCTAAAAGCACACTTGAGGAATGAGAGTGATTTTTCTTCCAGTGTGTGTTCTTCGTTGAAGGGGAAAAAAAACAACAAACTCTGGATAGATAGTAACCAGACCTCAGGATCGAAACCCAGACCTTAGACCTGTGAGGTACTAGGCACGGTCCAGTGAGATTTTATTCACCGTATTCATTGTTTATGTAATAACGTGTTTACATTTATGGCATTTGGCATACTTCCTTATCCAGAACGACTTACAGAAGTGCTTTGAAGTCTTTATCGATAAATGCACGCTGGTACTGTTTCACTGGGTCATGGACTAAGAATACCATCAGTCGAATAACACTATATGGTAGCGAATGTATATGTGGTGCGTGTGAATATATTAACATAGCCACAGACACAAGAGATGCACTTTCGTACATTTTATATTATATAACATGCTGGAAGGCAAGTGATCAGCTGCACATCGGGGAAACCAAGTGAACGTTAGTGGATTGCTTATTCAGGTGAAACTCATCATGGACATTACAGTAAGGACTACATTATCATTGTTAGCTATAAATACAAAAAAAACTGAGGAAACCTAAAGAGAACCCACACATTTTGAAGTAGGGGTGTAAAGTAATGACACTGTCTGTATCCGTAATTGTGTATTGCTCCAAATAGCCAGATGTAAAGATAAAGTGTTACACTGTTACATTTACAGTGTTCCAGCATTCAGCACAACAGAATTACAGTGTTAGTGTTACAGTATCATCGTGTTAGTGGTACAGTATCACACTGTTACAATGTTACAGTATCACAGTGTTACGATGTTACAGTATCACAGTGTTACGATGTTACAGTATCACAGTGTTTGTGTTACAATGTTACAGTATCGCAGTGTTCATGTTACAGTATCACAGTGTTACGATGTTACAGTATCACAGTGTTTGTGTAACATTGCTACAGTATCACAGTGTTTGTGTTACACTGTTACAGTATCACAGTGTTTGTGTTACAATGTTACAGTATCACAGTGTTACGATGTTACAGTATCACAGTGTTTGTGTTACATTGTTACAGTATCACAGTGTTTGTGTTACTATGTTACAGTATCACAGTGTTACAATGTTACAGTATCACAGTGTTTGTGTTACAATGTTACAGTATCACAGTGTTTGTGTTACAATGTTACAGTATGACAGTGTTACAATGTTACAGTATCACAGTGTTTGTGTTACAATGTTACAGTATCGCAGTGTTACGATGTTACAGTATCACAGTGTTTGTGTTACATTGTTACAGTATCACAGTGTTTGTGTTACAATGTTACAGTATCACAGTGTTACGATGTTACAATATCACAGTGTTTGTGTTACAATGTTACAGTATCACAGTGTTAGTGTTTCACTGTTACAGTATGACAGTGTTACAGTATCACAGTGTTTGTGTTACAATGTTACAGCATCGCAGTGTTCGTGTTACAGTATCACAGTGTTACGATGTTACAGTATCACAGTGTTTGTGTAACATTGCTACAGTATCACAGTGTTTGTGTTACACTGTTACAGTATCACAGTGTTTGTGTTACAATGTTACAGTATCACAGTGTTATGATGTTACAGTATCACAGTGTTTGTGTTACATTGTTACAGTATCACAGTGTTTGTGTTACAATGTTACAGTATCACAGTGTTACAATGTTACAGTATCACAGTGTTTGTGTTACAATGTTACAGTATCACAGTGTTACAATGTTACAGTATCACAGTGTTTGTGTTACATTGTTACAGTATCACAGTGTTTGTGTTACAATGTTACAGTATCGCAGTGTTACGATGTTACAGTATCACAGTGTTTGTGTTACATTGTTACAGTATCACAGTGTTTGTGTTACAATGTTACAGTATCACAGTGTTACGATGTTACAGTATCACAGTGTTTGTGTTACAATGTTACAGTATCGCAGTGTTACGATGTTACAGTATCACAGTGTTTGTGTTACATTGTTACAGTATCACAGTGTTTGTGTTACAATGTTACAGTATCACAGTGTTACGATGTTACAGTATCACAGTGTTTGTGTTACAATGTTACAGTATCACAGTGTTAGTGTTTCACTGTTACAGTATGACAGTATTACAGTATCACAGTGTTACAATGTAACAGTATCACAGTGTTACAGTGTAACAGTATCACAGTGTTTGTGTTACAATGTTACAGTATCACAGTGTTACAATGTTACAGTATCACAGTATCACAGTGTTACAATGTTACAGTATCATAGTATCACAGTGTTACAGTATCACAGTGTTACAATGTTACATTCATCTGCTACATTCATGTTACATTCAATGTGTTCACTTAGCATAACCGAGTTACAGTGTTAGTGTAAGAGTATTACAGTGTTACATACTGTAGTGTTACAATGTGAAAGTATTACAGAGTTCAGCATTACAGCGTTACATGCTAGAGTATTACAGTTTTATGGTGTTACAATGTTACAGATCTACTGTATTAGTTTTACCATGTTACAATATAACAATAGTACAGTTTTACTGTGGTACAATTGCACAGTGTTACAGTTTTAGTGTTACAACATTACAATAGTATTACAATATTACGCTGTCACAATTTTAGTGTTAAGATAATATAGTGTTACAGTATTACAGTGTAACAATATAACAGTGTTAAAATATTACAGCTTTACAGTAATACAGTGTTACTGTATAACCATATTACAATATAACAGTGTTACAGTTCATTGGTATGAGTGTTAGTGTTACAATATTACAGTGTTACAGTTCATTGGTATGAGTGTTAGTGTTACAATATTACAGTGTTACAGTTCTTTGGTATGAGTGTTAGTGTTACAATATTACAGTGTTACAGTTCATTGGTATGAGTGTTAGTGTTACAATATTACAGCGTTACAGTTCATTGGTATGAGTGTTAGTGTTACAATGTTACAGTGTTACTGTATAACTGAGTTACAGTGTTACAATTTTACAGAATGAGTGTTAGCGTTCCAGTAGTACAGTGTTACAATTAGTACGGTATTACCGCATTCAGCATTATAGAATTACAGTGTCAGTGTTACAGTATTACAGTGTTACATACTGTAGTGTTACAGTGTAAGTATTACAGAGTTCAGCGTTACAGTGTTGCTAGATGTGTTAAAGTTTTATGGTATTACAGTGGTACAGTCTTACAGTGGTACAATATTAGAGTGTTACAATATAACAGTATTAAAATATAACAATGTTACAGGTTTACGGTGGGACCGTGTTACAGTTTTAGTGTTAGAATATTACAGTGTTACAGTATTACAGCTTTACAATAATACTATGTTACAGTATAACATAATTACAGTGTTACAGTTGTACAGTGTTACAGTATTAAAATATCACACTGTTGCAGTGTTACAGCATTACAGTGGTAGAGTGTTAGTGTTACAGTATGACAAGGTTACATCCATCCATCTGTTCACCAATCTCTCCATCTCTCCATTCATCTATCTATCTATCTATCTATCTATCTATCTATCTATCTATCCATCCATCCATCCATCAGTTATTAATCTATTTGTTTATCTGTCTAAGGAGATTGCTATTTTTCAGTGTAGTCATTTTTGAGTACTATTTACCAACACATTGAGACACACACTCTCACACACACACACACATACGCGCGCACATTTGTAAGCAGGCATAAACTGACAGTTTATGAAAAAAGCAGTCACCATGGTGATTTCACTGTATCACGGAGACACAGAAGGAGAGAGCGAGTGTTGCTTCATCACCTCGTTAAATTAATACATGGTCTGAATTCTCTGTAAACATGTCCACTGGTGCCAGGATGTGCCAAGGACAGAAGAGTTCAGTCCACACTGTGACGATCCTGCATGACACAAACGTGACGAACGAATATGTGCGTGCGTGTGTGTGTGTGTGTGCGTGTGTGCGTGTGTGCGTCGTCTAATTACTCCATACCATTTCTGTTTGGTTAATACAAAGTCAAAGGAATGAGTCATTCACACAGGGGAATTTTATCTGTTTTACAGCTTTTCAAAAACGTGTGAAGCGTAAACATCAAGCTACTTCATGCCTCTCGGGTCATGCCATGTAAAGCACAAATGCACAACCACACACACACACACACACACACGTACACACCAAGGATCTGGTTCATCATGTTGTCATCTTAATCTGCCGGTCGAACACACTACTCGACATCGTGCTTGTTCTGTCGCCAACAGAATGTCACCAAAACTGTTCTTATTCAGGTTTAAGATGTTATGCCACCACTCTCTGATGAGATGACATCTTTATACTTACTGCAAATTTTATTATGAGCGAATGTATTATTAGTGTAAAATCTAGCACATGCCACGTTTATGAGGCGCTCCTTCACCATCCATCCATCCATCTTCTATACCACTTATCCCTTTCAGGGTCACAGGGAACCTGGAGTCTATCCCAGGGAGCATGGGGTACACCCTGGACAGGGTGCCAATCCATCGCAGGGCGCAATCACATACACACTCACACACCCATTCATACACTACGGACACTTTAGACACGCCAATCAGCCTACCATGCATGTCTTTGGACTGGGGGAGGAAACCGGAGTACCCGGAGGAAACCCCCGCAGCACGGGGAGAACATGCAAACTCCACCCACACACACAGGGCCACAGTGGGAATCGAACCCCCGACCCTGGAGGTGTGAGGTGAACGTTCTAACCATTAAACCACCGTGTGCCCGCACCTTCACCGTGTAGTCCTCATTTTGTCTTTTCAGCTCACCGTGAATTTTGCCTTCTATGGAGGTTCGTGGGTGTGGCTAAATGTGAATGCTGAGAATGTGATTACGAGGACAATCAGCAAAATAATTGACAAAATAATAACTTTTGTAGATCCAATAGGAATGTTTAGCTTGACATGTTTGGTATACAAAGTTCGCTTCTCAATTCCGCATCGGAGCAGCGAGACTGACGTAGCTCGGAACGAAAAGAAGCGCTAATAATGTCATCGCTGTATCGCTACTTCCTCCTCATTATACAGAAAAAAATGTTGGAGATATCTTCCGTTGTCCTGACATTTCACTAATTGATTAATTGGCTCGTTATCCAGCTCACAGCGTGCACCTGCGTCCTTTCATTCAACCACCTACATTCAAAACCTCGAAAACATCAAAAGGTTACTGATCTGCCTCGAGTTCTCATCTCAAGTGTTCTTCTTCTCCTCTCCTCTCCTCTCCTCTCCTCTCTCTCGTCGCTGTTAGAGGAAATTCTAATATAAGAGAGCAGGTCTCAGTCGGAACACTTCATTCGTTTTCATTACCATTTCCCGCTCCTGCTAGCACTTCATTTTTGACTTACGCACCTTCCCCGTCGAGCAGGATGGGAGGAGAAACCTATAATAAACCAACAGTGAAGAACATTGTTATATTGAGTCACTCCAGTCCAGCCGGCTGGAAAACACACACTGGCGTGTGTGTATACATAAAATACAGTAATGATCATGAGCAGTCGAGTGGAAAACAGCTAACAGCTAACACCGTAACCACCTCCTTACCTCGATGACAAGGTACGGAGCCTCAGAGACAGGCTGTGTAGAATTTCTTCAATAGCTGCTAATGCTAGCAGCAAGGCAATGCTAGTCGTTCATCAACATTAGACTACATTCTACAGTACGTACTATAGTGCTAGTCAGTTGTTGTTTTTTTTTTCTAAAAATATATATGGTAAGAGCGATATCCCAGTGCTAGCACTATGACAAGAATTATATTTCAAAATACAAGACAAAGTTATAAGATTGTGCAAATCATTTTAGAACGGTTAGGTCAAATCCGAAAGTAGGAAGGTGACAGGGAGGAGCGTGTAACAGGATGTACCGTAGGAATCGTAGTAAAGGTACGTTTTAACAAGTGTCACGTCCTTTGACATTCTTCTCACAACTCGGAAGTTTGTAGCAGTATTTATAATAGGCCCTTAATGATAAGCACAAACATGCAAGAAGCAAAATACTTAGGTTATTCGAACTCTAAACTGACTTGGAATGGGGTATAGAGTGGTGCCAGCAAGGACATGACAATTTCAACAGGTGATTGAGATCCTTCAACATCAAGAACGTTTCATTTACATGGAATGCTCGTAGCTTAGAACCTAACAGGTATTGTGAATTCAAAGCTTCTCTCTCTCCATCTCTCTCTCTCTCAAAAATGAAGCAACTTATTTGCAGCACCTCCATCCATCCATCCATCCATTTTCCGTACAGCTTATATACACAGGGTCAGGGGGAGCCTGGAGTCTATCTTAGGGAACTCGAGGTACAAGGCGGGGGACACCTTGGACAGGGTGCCAAAACATCACAGGCCACAATCGCACAGACATTCACACACTACGGACAATTCGGAAATGCAAATCAACCTACAGCGCGTGTCTCTGGACTGGAGTACTCAGAGGAAACCCCTGAAGCACAGGGAGAACAGAGAGGCGGGATTTGAACCCCTAACCCTGAAGGTCCAAGGCAAACGTGCTAACCACTAAGCCACCATGCTGCAGCATGGTTTATACTTTAAATATCACAAGCGTAGGTTGCATAGCAACGTATACATAGTAAAGTTCTGTATTGTTGTATTTAACCAAGCGAACCTCTACTACTGTGCTTTTTGAATAAGATAGATACGTAATGCACCTCTATTTAAAACATATTCATATAAAGTTCATGCTTTTCATCATATATGATGAGACTTACCGGGCTCATGCAAACACAAACCGACATGCGAGTCACGTGGTAACGTACGTCAACGCAGGTTTATTTCAAAACATGGAAAGTCTCTGTGTTGTCAGTATTCTAAAAAAAATCCACATGTTAAAAACTATCAGCATTTACCTATCAGAAAATATCCCGTTACCGAAGCGCGATATTCCATGCATAGAGGAAGCTGCAGTTCATTTGTATGTAAACGTTTTGCTGTTGGTGTTGTTGCTGTTGTTGAATTCTCAGAACTGGGAAATGCAATCGCATCCAATCCTAATGATTTCCAGTTTCGCGTTATTCGATCCCTCAACCTTTCAAGGCATCTAACAAACTTCACTCAAGCTAATAGAGTAATGGCGTGTTTCTCATTCCGTTAACTCCGACCTCCCGGGAAACGAGGACAGGAAACGAGGACATGAGGAATCAGAAATAACAATATTTAACAAATGAGATGTTCCCGCTCGCTGAAGCGTCACTTTAAAACGTCTGATGTGAATTCACTTATCGATGACACTCCATAAGACACCTTTATTGCACATGTACATGTTGATATTTTAACCCGGAGATAAAATCACCACGTTAGCTGCACGATTAAATGGATAAGCCGGGTATAATCATTTATTTTAGGTTGATGTCAGATGGTAGTCGCAGTAGCAGTGACGGCACAGATTTGTCATTTAATCGTTTAAGTCATCGTCGACATCAAAAGAAAAAAAAATCCCCTGTCAAAAAAAAGGTCTGTGTGTCACAGATCCGACCACCTCCTTTCTTCTCGTTGCTATTTCCGTAAAGATGGAGGACGTGATCTTTAACGAGTCAAGTGCTGCAGGACGTACAATCCAGGAATCAAGTAGGAATCAATCAGAGCTTCGGGACGCGGCCCTGGAAAGCTCCGTAAGCTGTCAGGGATTCCCCTAAGAGGAAATCACAAAGCCACGTAAGACCGCGAGGGTGTGTTAAAAGCGATACACAGACGTGTCGTGTGTATCAGAAGGAGGTTGTGGTTGAGTGGATCGGTCTGTCGATGCACATTTGTTTACTTTAAACGGCGTTCATGTGTGACGCGGTCAGCACAGGTCAAGCGTGGGTGCGATCACGTTCCCGAGAGCGAAAGCACGACTTTTATTCCATGCCAGGAGAGCTCACTTATCCAACCCACATACAGTAGGCTATGATAATGTAGGTACACTCACACACACTGACACACACTCATAAACACACACTATAGTGCCATGGCGGCCATTTGCAAACGAAGCACACTTCCTGAGCAGCAAAGCATCGAAAAAGATTAGAGAACACAAGAGTTGCAGAGAGTGGAGTGTGTGTGTGTGTGTGTGTGTGTGTGGGTGTGTGTGTGTGTGTGTGTGTGAAAGCGAGAGGAAGAGAGATAGAAATGATCCCATCCTAGCAAATCTAAATTGCATTAAGCATCTCTTTCTATATGTATGAGTGGGAGTGAGTGTTTGTGTGTGTGTGTGTGTGTGTGTGTATGTGTGAGAGAGAGAGATAGAGAGTGTGATATCATGTGTTTGCGGGTGAAATCATTTCAGACGGTCGGAGAAAGTAAGGCTCATCTTCGTACACCGCGCTGCGTGATCGGGGCAGATCAAACTTCATCACATCACATGGCGAGCTCGGCTTTTCCCCTAAGCTTAATTTAAAACGCTCAAATCCGGTCTCAAAGGCGGCGATGCCATCTCTCTCTGTCATCCTCAATCTCTCCCTGCTCTCCTTCTCGATCCACACTCACACCCAAACTCTCTCTCTCTCGCTCTCTCTCTCTCTATCTCACACACACAGTCTCATAAGCTGCTACATTCTCACTCTCAATGAGCACTTCCAGAGATTTAGTGAAGAAGATGTCAGTCCGTTGCTGATATTACAGCAATCTTTCCTCAAACAAACAAACAAACAAACAAACAAACAAACCTCTTATTTACTCTTAACGCTATATTTGTGCACCACTATAGTACACAAGCTACATTAGCCTCGTTGGCCAAGTCAAAAATGAGTTTTGCGGCCTACGCAAAACTTAAACAATAAGCACGCGCTGGCTGATCGACTTCATCGCTTGCTTAACAATTTAGCGTTAAACGTTTCAAATCCGATCCCAGCATTCCGTCGTTAGTGTTTAAATAACAAATAATGCACTCATGTTGTCATGCTGATGTACAGCTGAGGTCATACGTTTACATACACCTTGCAGAATCTGCAAAATGTTAATAATAATAATAATAATAATAATAATAAGTGCGATCATAATAATTGCATTTAGTTGTTTATTTAGTTCTGTCCTGAATAAGCAATTTCCCATAACAGATGTATACATCTAGTCCACAAGACACAATAATAACCGAATTTACCCAAATGAACCCGTTCAAAAGTTTACACACGCTCGATTATTAATACTGGGTGTTGTTACCGACTGTGTTTATGATTCGTGACGGTTGTTCACGGGTCCCTTGTTTGTCCTGAGCAGTTAAACTGCCCTCTGTTCTTCAGAAAAATCCTCCAGGTCCTGCACATTCTTTGCTTTTCCAGAATCTTACGCATAACTCTGCATAATTCCACCAATGATTTCGAGATCCATCTTTTCACACTGAGGACGACCGAGGGACCCGTACACAACTATTACAGAAGGTGCAAACGTTCACTGATGCTCGAGAAGGCTACACGGTACAGTAAGAGCCGGGGGATGGGGGGTTTAAACTTTTGAACAGGATGATCGGTGTAAATTGTTATTATTTTGTCTTCTGGGAAACATGTAAATATCATATGATCATCTTATAACAATTGTCCTAGGCCTAATATCACAGGAACAATAAGACGGGTGAATTTTCATATATATATATATACTGTATATATATATATATATATATATATATATATATATATATATATATATATATATATATATATATATATATATATATATATATATATATATATATATATAAAATCTTTGCAGTTGGATCAATCTGAACTTAAGTCCAACTGTAATGCTCAAGCTTGCTCACAGGTCCACATTTGGGGTCAATTTATAATGGGAAGGGTTCAAGTCTCAGTCTTAATTTTTTTTTAGGGGTTACGTTTGTAAGTATAGTGTGCATCTAGAACATTTCAGGTTTGAGACTCCTTTTATTCCTTTTTTATGGGGGTGAGAAAGTGCAATTTTTCAAAAATGCCCATCACTTTCGGGTTGAATATCTCCGGTGGGAGACCAGATACGAACCTGAAATTCTGATATAAATAACTCCTCTATAGTAGCATTCATCTGTAAAAATATTGTGAGTTTGCGATTGGAGGTCAACTCTGCAGCACAGTGGACCTCGAGGGCTAGATTTGAAGAACCAGCCTGTACTGATTTGTGATGTTGATACAGTTGATATGTGTGAATGTTCGGCTTGAACACTATATTTACCTAGGTATCTGATAATAAAATGAAGACCGAGACTCGAACACATCCCATTATAAACTGACCCTAAAAATGGAACCAATCTTGGGCATTACATCTGGACTTAAGTTTAAGTCTAAGGAATAAGAACGTGCGAAATGTCTATATATATCCTGTACATGTATGTTGTAATGCGCACTACAGATGGGTTTTCATTCCAAGGAGCTAAGACCATCCTGAGTCGAGATTTTGAGGTTTCCGTAAACAGCCATATAACCAAAATTTATTGTGTGCCATGATGGGACCTGCACCGGACCACTTGAGATGGAACGTGGCTCCAAAACAAAGGCAGTCGACGGCAGAATTCTGGCAGCGTTGAAAATATTTTTATTCAAATCTCAGTATGCGTGCTGATATAAAGCATGTCTATAACTCACCAATAGCGGGACAGCAAACTCACCGCAAGTACAGTCGTGGCGATCGTGAAATGTGAAGGAAATACGGTAATGGACAGAAAAGAGAAAAGAACATCACCCCAAGTTCAAGTTTGAGAATGTCTTCTGGATTTACAGATCAAACGGATTAAAATGACAACGATGATCATCGAATAATCTGCCACGTTATAGTGTGATAAGTATAATCGTGATAAATGTGCAGTGTGATAAGTAACTAATTATAATAATAAATAAAAATAAATATATTATGAAACAAAGTGTTTATCAGTTTTGCGTATCAGCTGATCGTCAGAGCTTGATTTCCATTCCATATATGAATTTTTTTTTAAAAACAATGGAAATAGAAATGAAAGTGGGACTGGGGCATCCCTATTCATCGCCGTTGTTTCCTTAATTAAAACGGAGGAGCTGTAGGAAATTGAAAAATGATTGCCTTGCATAAATACTGCGAAATCCATTTGTTTGCCTAATTTCCCTCCCGAATGTAACTAATGTAAACTCGCCAGGGGAGGCCGCACTCACTCTGATTCCTTTAATTACAGTTGTTGTTCGAGTTTTTGATGATCTGACGCTAATTGGTAAGAGTGCAGTAATCATGTTTGCATGGTGAGCGGCAGGAGGACGACGCGGCGTAAAGGAGCCGTGCTGCTTTTAAATAAACTTCTGGAAGAAAAGTGTACAGAAGACAAATGGGCGTGAGTAAGAACGGCAAGACAGCGAGATTAACGCAAGTGTCAATGGAGATTAACAAGCCGTTTAGTGCAATCATTCATGGATTAAATTATTTGTCTGATGATGGCATGTGTGTTTATGTGTGTGTGTGTGTGTGTGTGTATCTCTGGCTAATATAAGCTTTAATTATGCATGTACAGTACATGCAATGACAATAAGCGATGCTTGCTTGGAGCTATCCTGGCATCGGTGCCACGGCATGGCACGATACATTTCTGCCCAGTTGCCCACAATCAATGCCAAGCAGCGCACGGTCGTGGTAGCCGAGGGCAACGTGGAACCACGCCAAGACGAGCTGCGAAAGCCGAGTGTGTTTGCCCGGCGCCTGCTGCTCTGCCAAGGTCAAATGTTCTTGGCAGCGTTTTTTGGGCTCGTGGGTCTCCGGTGTAACACGGGCAGAGGAAAATCAGGCACTCTGGGAGAAAAGGCGGTATCAGAGGTTGGTTCAAATAGCAGCTAAAAGTCAAATCTGAATTGACAAGCGTTATTTAGTATGTCAGAGGAAATCAGATCAGCATTAATAGCGTAAATACGAGGGGTTGGAATAAGAAGACAGCACCGTCAACTTTGATGGATCTTTTTTTTTTTTCGTTGCTGAAAACAGCACCGCTGAATGCTCGATTCTGATTGGATGATGTGTTATTGTCGATATAGTGGTGTAACAATCCGACGACTTGGATCGGCGCATCGATTTCAAAGGAAACAGCTGAAACGAATCTCGAATCAATTCTTATCGATCGAATAGAATCGAAAAAAAAAAACAGCCGACAACTAGTGTGTAGAAAATGATTCATTAAATTGTGTACACAATTGAATAAGCTAGCAAGATGATTTGGACGTAACTCTGCTCTCTTAAAAAGTTCCTTCTCTACGTCATCGATATTCGCGAATTAATGGTCGGCCTACTCCGGCTTCTGAAAACCGTTAGTTCCGTGTCGATCTGAGGATACTGAATCGTATCGTATCGTATCGTATCGTACGGGATTCAGTGGTATCGTCGAATATCGACTCACTGCCTTACGAATCGAAATTAACGCAAAATCAAGGGGATATTCATAGGAGCTCGCAATTCATCAAATTTACCGCAGATTTTCCGCAGATGCGGGCCGAGACGTGTCATGTGACGTCATCACGACTCGCGTTCGGCCAAAGCGATATCCGATTCACGTGCGTCGCACACGAGTACAGCTAAAAGTACAGCTCGTTTACAAACTAACATCACTGTGAAAGACCGCGCGGAACACTTTTGTGCGATTGCGATTTCACCAGTGCGAGTAGTTTTCCGCCAAAATAAATAAATAAATAAATAAATAAATAAACCCCTCCAAGTTTCATCGCAAAATTTGGAAAAAAGCCGCAGCAAAATCGAACGTTTTTGGCCACAAAGAAAAATTGTGCGAAATCCTGTAGGAGCTGCCTGTTATAGGAAACTGATCGACTCCGGGGAGGTAAAATCACACCATCTTCACTGTTTAACTTGAACAAGTGTTTTATTCCCTCCACATACAGGATAAAGTTTTTTTTTTTAATTTAAGAAAAAAAAAAAAAACGTTAGCTGTTGCTATGGTTACACCGAATCGAGCGGAGCAAGGGTTAGAAAACTAGGATACTCTCAAAGATTTAGAGAATATATTCAGTGAATTTAAGCGCCGCGTTATTAAAAGCGCAGCTCTGAGGCCAGTTTTGCTTTCCAGCATCCTTTGGAGTCCGTCTATGTCAGAAGATTTTTCCTAAATTAATTAACATATTTAGCTTCAATTAAAATGTCCGGAAGCACTGGATGTCGGATTTAAATTCAGCTAACTATCGAATGCAGACTTTCGAGTTTATTAGCTTAACACAGGCATGTTGCTCTGCGCTCGACCTCTTCCACCTCAAAAACGGCTCATCATTATTTAATCACCAGAAAGAAAGAAAAAAAAGAAAAAAAAAACACTGGCTGTCTTCCAGCGCTTTTAGCTGGCCGGGGTGGAATATGATTGACCGGGCCGTGATTGCCCGTTGCTTTGTCTGATTATTTGCTTGAGATATTATCTCTGCGATCGCTCTGAACGACACGCTTAATATTATAGAGCCTTCATCTCCGAGAGCGCTTGCTCTTCAGTTGACATGAAAGGAAATAGCAAATTAGCTCCTCTGCTTAAGCTAGCGGACGGCTCCTCCTTTTGTGGGGGTTTTGTTTCATGTTGTGGAGGAAAGAGCCGACGTTTCCAGACGAGCCTGTTATCTACAGCCAAACTCCGCCCCACACTCCTTCATTAGTAACAAGCAGAAGAGACGTGAACCACAAACATGGTGCGTTGAGAAGCATGAAAAGCATGGCTCCTGAACGCTAGCGTAAAACATGCCGAGTCACTTATGTCAGCTCGACGAGAACGAGGACGTCCGCTGATTGTTTAATCCTCGGATCCTATACGTTGTCGTTTCTATAGCAACAGCTCATTGACAGGGACTTGACGGACATCGTGACGTTTGTAAGGAGATGTTTTTTTAACATTTAACATTGGAAGGAGTCTCCAGCGTCAGACGTGAAGCCGTAACGTTACGTTTTCCGACGTCTTCGTGACAGAGGAGTTTATGTCTCGGGGGTTCTCCGGAAGTTCGGCTTTGTGTGTGTCCTGCGATGATGCTTTTAATACACCTCATCTTCTGGAAAGGCATGCTCGGCAGATGTGTGCTGACGTGTGAGAGGTGTGGAGATGGATGAGGGTCCTCGGTGTGTGTGAGACAGAGGTGAGAGAGTTATTAGAGCGTAGCCCTGCCAGCCGCGTTAGATCACACACACACCTGAGATTGGGTGCCAGGGGCCACCTGGGGAACAGGTGCAGCTTGATGCACATCTCTCACCTGAGCAAACACGTCTCGTGGGTGTGTAAGTGTGTAAGTGTGTGCGTGTGCTCACGTGTTGCCTTTTTTATTCTAATGCTTTCTTCATGCTCTCACGTACGCAGGTAATGTGACGAATATGATGCATTAACAATGTAAGCTTTTGATTATTACCATTGTATATCGGTGAATTTGTGTCATGTGATAGTGTGTGTGATCAGAAGAACCCAAAATGAAGGCTTCTTTAAAGCACCTTGCTAATGACCCTCTTGTTGCCAGGATGTAGGCGCGCATTACGCCGAGGGCTGCGTGTAATGGCCCGGCGTCTCTCTTCAGGTCATGCTAACGTCTCGAGAGCCTCTTACTCGAAGATCTCTTCCTCAGTCCAAGGGGAACAGCAGGCCTCTCCAAACCTAAAGACGAGAGAAAGATTAAGGGGAAACTACGTCTGTACACAATGACAGAGGTAATTGGCCCTTAGGATTTGTGTGTGAAAGAGAGAGAGAGAGAGATGGACAAGAGGGAATAAAAGAAATGAAGTGGAGAACATTGACTAATTGTGTGTGCAAGGATCTCATCAACCTTAAAAGCTCTTTGCTAATCTAGAATTAGCAAATCGCTACTAAGCCATTTAGCTCTAATTTAGGTTTAGGTGAATTTGTTAAGATACATTCTGGCTAGCGGTTGCATTAACAATGCCAGAGGTCAAGTATCGATGCTCCATTTTGGTCTGGATGAGGGTTAAACTAATGACATCACATTACAGGCTAACAGGAATGACAACAGTGTTTATCAAACTGACAGATGAGTCTGGAAAGCTCACTGATTCATTCTGGATATGATCTCGCTGCTCTTCTTATTCACTCCATCTGTCCCTTCGTCTCTATCCGCAGATCTGTGTTTACCTCTGAAGTCATATAACGATGAAAAAAGGTCCACGGATCGCTCGTGCAAACACAGACCGAGTCTGGACCGAGAGCGAAAAGCCAAGCAGGGATAATATAACAGCTGTTATGTTAAAAAAAATAAGGCTTATTTGTTCGAAAATTCAACAGTTTACATTTAAAAGCTGTCAAAAGTTAAGACATGATTGAAGACGCTGACCAGAAGAGTCTTCTAAATGTTTTAGTATTAAGGACTTCAAGCAATGACAGTCGTAGGAACGGCTACATAGACCTAAATCTATTTTTTTTTTGTCATAAACATGGCAACCAAAGTCACTAAGCAACAACAAAGTGTCTGACATTCTTTCAACTTTTTGGTGTTTCCGTAATTAACGGCGTGCTTGTAAAATATCAGAAAGCTGACTTCCTGCGCTCGCGTTTTGTGTCCCTGGTGTCATTTATGTTTTACGAGTACGCTGTCAGCTTCAGAAAAGTTCGTTCAATTAGAAGAGTCTTTGATCAAATTGCTGCGGATTTATTAAGGAATAGTGTCGTTATCTGGTGGAAATATGATTCTAATTCAACACCCACAAAAAAAAAAAAAAAAAAATGTTTAAAAACGTGAAATTAAGTCACCTAAACCTCACATTTTGGGAAATACGTCAAACTCAAACTCATTAAATGCCATTTCTTCAGTAGCAGGCTGGCCAAATCTGTTACTGACTTCAAAACCAGATGCACAGCTAGACAAAACCAAACAACACTCAACACTTGTGTTTATATTTAACTGTCATTCGCTGGGATTGGTCGATAAAACATTACTCATACTGTCAGCTGCCTGTGTGGCGTTTAGTGCAGCTTTTGCTCATCTAATCTCATTTCAAATGAAAACACAAGGAAGTATAAAGCAAAATATATGACGAGTTGGAGACAGGGTTGCCAGGGTCATGGTTTTTACACCTAATTGGGCTCGTTTTGAATAAGGTTATGGGTGGGAAAATAAGTCTATATTTTTTTTGTTTTGTTTTGTTTTGTTTTTTTAGTTTATTTAAAATTAGTCCACAGCTACTAAGATCTTGTTTTATAGCCAATACTCAGAATGAAATTGAATGTATTTCCACAAACATTGAGTCTGGCAAACATAGAGGAAACATAAGTGCTGATATTGTACTGTATCTAAATTGTACTGAAGCATTTCTGTTGTAAAAAAAACAAAAAAAAAGTTTGGGAGAGGGGAAAGGGGTTTATGGAGTGTATTATGGATTTCAAAAAGGTGGATTGCAGATATTGCAAATCAGAAATGAGCACACGCCATGGTCAACACACAAAGAGTGGGAGAAAAAAAAAAAGAATAAAAAATGCATATCTGTTTTCCAGCACCTGATTTTTTTTGGATAGTTTCAGGTCTTTTTGAGATTAAATTGAGCCGGAAAATTGATGAGACCTGGCAACCCTGGTTAAATATGTCAGTTTATCTGTAACATGTAAATATGTAACCTGTACTTGCATTGTGCTGCTGCCACGTGATTGGCTGATTGGCTCAATTGCATGAACGACTAGGTGTACAGGTGTGGCAGGTTAGTGTAGATAAAACAGGCAAGGAAACATACTCTTAAAAGTCACACAAATTTCTTCCCATTCAATTACGTTTTCTGTGTTCACAACGGCAGAAAAAAAAAACGGCATCAAGCTGTTAAGTGCAATAAATAGATATTCGTTGTTCGATAATCGATAATCGATTATCGATTAAAACAGACCAAATACTACAAATCGTTTTGTCTGATGAAAAATGTGTCCGGAAATCCGATTTCTTTTTGAGCAAGTGTAGTTTGCAAAATTGATTTTAAATAAGAGAATCGAGACACATCTTTAGCTTAGAAATAAGGTCGTCGGTGAACATTTTCCTGTTTAAGATGGATTTACATGGTTTGCACACGGCGAACGCAGACATGCATGTCTTTCTTATAATGGAAGCCTGGCTAATTCGCAAGTCTGTCTTTATTCCTAAAATATAGCATCTGTGAATGCATGTTTTGGCATCAGCAGAGACAAGTATTCTAACTTCTCTTAAATAAACACATGCACAAGATCTGACTCATAAAACACTGTGTCAGAAAGAAAGATACTGGACAGGAACATTTATTTCCCCAGGGTGCAAACAATGTAAATGACCTCGTAAAGATGGTACCTAAGGTCTAATGATGTACCTTATTAATGCTGTGCTATAACGATGTTCCTCTGAATAAAGGGCCAAAGACATACCCTTGAGGATATGACACCAGTGCAAAGACTTACATCTTAAAGCATGTTACATTTGCATCTTAAAACTCCAGAGAAGTATTTTGGACAGCACTTGAAAACATGGTGAGGACCAATGCCACAGTAAGCCAGTTTCTTCCCCTTTTAGACCACGGATCCTGCCCCTAAAAAGCCAATGTTACCAGTTAGACCACATTTCCCATCACCAAATAGCCAATGTTACCAATTAGACCACAGTATCCACCCCCTAAAAGCCATTGTTACCAATTAGACCACAGTATCCACCCCCTAAAAGCCAATGTTACCAATTACACCACAGTATCCACGTCCTAAAAGTCAATGTTACCAATTAGACCACAGTTTCCACCCCCTAAAAGCCAATGTTACCAATTAGACCACGGTATCCACCCCCTAAAAGCCAATGTTACCGATTAGACCACAGTTTCCACCCCCTAAAAGTCAATGTTACCAATTAGACCACAGTTTCCACCCCCTGAAAGCCAATGTTACCAATTAGACCACGGTATCCACCCCCTAAAAGCCAATGTTACCGATTAGACCACAGTTTCCACCCCCTAAAAGCCAATGTTACCGATTACACCACAGTTTCCACCCCCTAAAAGCCAATGTTACCAATTACACCACAGTATCCACCCCCTAAAAGCCAATGTTACCAATTAGACCACAGTTTCCACCCCCTAAAAGTCAATGTTACCAATTAGACCACAGTTTCCACCCCCTAAAAGCCAATGTTACCGATTAGACCACAGTTTCCACCCCGTAAAAGCCAATGTTACCAGTTAGACCATAGTTTCCACCCCAAAAAGCCAATATTACCAATTAGACCACAGTTTCCACCCCCTAAAAGCCAATGTTACCAATTAGACCACAGTTTCCACCCCCTAAAATCCAATGTTACCAATTAGACCACATTTCCCACCCCCTAAAATCCAATGTTACTAATTAGACCACAGTTTCCACCCCCTAAAAGCCAATGTTACCAATTAGACCACAGTTTCCACCCCCTAAAAGCCAATGTTACCAATTAGACCACAGTTTCCACCCCCTAAAATCCAATGTTACCAATTAGACCACATTTCCCACCCCCTAAAATCCAATGTTACTAATTAGACCACAGTTTCCACCCCCTAAAAGCCAATGTTACCAATTAGACCACAGTTTCCACCCCCTAAAAGCCAATGTTACCAATTAGACCACAGTTTCCACCCCCTAAAATCCAATGTTACCAATTAGACCACATTTCCCACCCCCTAAAATCCAATGTTACTAATTAGACCACAGTTTCCACCCCCTAAAAGCCAATGTTACCAATTAGACCACAGTTTCCACCCCCTAAAATCCAATGTTACCAATTAGACCACATTTCCCACCCCCTAAAATCCAATGTTACTAATTAGACCACAGTATCCACCCCCTAAAAGCCAATGTTACCAATTAGACCACAGTTTCCACCCCCTAAAAGTCAATGTTACCAATTAGACCACAGTTTCCACCCCCTAAAAGCCAATGTTACCGATTAGACCACAGTTTCCACCCCGTAAAAGCCAATGTTACCAGTTAGACCACAGTTTCCACCCCAAAAAGCCAATATTACCAATTAGACCACAGTTTCCACCCCCTAAAAGCCAATGTTACCAATTAGACCACAGTTTCCACCCCCTAAAATCCAATGTTACCAATTAGACCACATTTCCCACCCCCTAAAATCCAATGTTACTAATTAGACCACAGTTTCCACCCCCTAAAAGCCAATGTTACCAATTAGACCACAGTTTCCACCCCCTAAAAGCCAATGTTACCAATTAGACCACAGTTTCTACCCCAAAAAGCCAATATTACCAATTAGACCACAGTTTCCACCCCCTAAAAGCCAATGTTACCAATTAGACCACAGTTTTCACCCCCTAAAATCCAATGTTACCAATTAGACCACATTTCCCACCCCCTAAAATCCAATGTTACTAATTAGACCACAGTTTCCACCCCCTAAAAGCCAATGTTACCAATTAGACCACATTTCCCACCCCCTAAAAGCCAATGTTACCAATTAGACCACATTTCCCACCCCTAAAATCTAACATTACCAATTAGACCATGTTTCCACCCCCTCAGTGGCACTAAAATGCCAATTTCAATTTCCAGTGCCATTGAAAACATGGTGAGGACCGATGTCACTTTAACTCACAGTTCCCGCCCCAATTAGACCACAGTTCCCACCCCCAAAAAGCCAATTTTACCAATTAGATCACCGTGTCTAAGAACTAGTGTGTTTTGTGAAAATTACACAACATTACATGCACCTATAAACAAATAATAAGTATAATAAAACACTTTATGATGTGCTGTTATTGGAAAATAATAAACTTCAGGATGATCATAGTGACTGTACCTCTTGTCAGCACATAACAGCAGCCTTGTGTTTTATACCGTACTTAATGAACTGGACAAAATAAACATTATACGTTTTATTGTTTTATCAAGACTGATCGTTGCCGTTAGAGTACTCGAGCCTGTCGTTAGTCTGTAGATTTCAGAACGATCCCTTGAGCCAGAAAACAATACTACAGCACAAGCAAATGGCTAGAAACGTCACGAGGACGTAAAAACACTGTTGTCACGTGTTTAAATCAGTCACCTCCATTTAACCCCGCTATAGATGTGCATCAGAAATTAACGGATTCAGATTTTTTTTTTCCATCGTTAAAAATTGATACCTAAAAATCTTACATATAAACAGGTTTATTCTTGGAAATTCTGATTGCATGAGTAATCCGGGCGGAAACAGGCAAGTCGCTTTTCCTGCATGCAATTTATCCATTTATATTTCTGAGTAATAGAAGAGGCATCTGCTTCAATCTGAGTTTGATTTATATTCATCATGTGTGCAGCAGAAAAAGAAGAAAAAAAAAAGAAAAAAAAAAACCCATCCCTGAATAACAAATGAAAGGAAAGTAATTTTACTGATCCTCTGACGAGAAGGTGGAGGAAATTCAAAACAAGGTCGGTGTAACGGAGGGGAAGACAACAGGGCGAGGAAGAAGAGACGGAGAAAAGAGCGAGGGAAGAAAGAGGAGTAAAGTGGAGGAGTGTGTTCGATGCGGCAAATGGTAGCTCAGTGTGTATGATTTATTGTCTTGGAGATAATTCAGAAACACTCTCTCACACCCTCAAGGCCACTCGAGCTTGGTATCCTGACAGTCACTCTTCCCACACACACACACACACACACACACACACACACACACACACACAGGTGGCGGTGATGAGGCCCAAGCTTGATTATTGTCTAATTTACAGCAAGACTGCTGTCAGCTCCTGCAAGATGAACATACCGACATAAAACATGGCTCCCCTCTCTCTCTCTCTCTCTCTCTCTCTCTCTCTCTCTCTCTCTCTCTCGCACGCTCACTCTCACTCTCTATTTGTCCTTTCTCTCTTTCCCTCTCTGTCCACCTATGTTTTTTCTCCATCTCTTTTCCTCTACATGTCTTTCTATCCACCTCTGTCTGTCTCTCTTTTTCTTTTTCTCTGATTTTATAATACTTCATGTTGTTTGTAGCTAACTAACAGTGGTGGTCCTGTCTAGCACCCTCTAGTGGAACCCTCTAGTAAAATCCTTCCGGGAAGCTAGAACCCTTGAGAACCCCTAGTTTCTATGAGTGTATTTTTATACTAAGAGTATTTTGCTACGGTAGTGTCTGTCAGTCTGAATGAAGGAGGTGTGGCCTCTATATCTATCGGTGTCAGTGAAGGAGGTGTGTCCTCTGTCTGTTAATTGCAGTCAAGGAGACTTGTCACTCTGAGTGAAGGAGGTGTGGCCTGTGCACCTGTCAGTCGTACTGAAGGGGTGTGGCCTCAGCGAAGTTGTGTTTCATTCTCGTATTTAAATAAGAGAAGTGTCGCCTCTTTCCCTCAGTGTCAGTGAAGGAGGTGTGTCCTCTGTCTGCTAGTCACAGTCAAGGAGGTGTGGCTTGTGCGTCTGTCTCTCAGAGTGAAGGTGTGGTATTTGTGCCTGCCAGTCCCACTTATGGGGTGTGGTCTCTGTGTGTATCAGTCTCAGTAATGGCAGGGTGGCGTCTATGCATGGCATTTGTTTCCGTTTCAGTGAAGAAGCGTGGACACTCCTCAGACGAGGAGGCGTGGCTCGAGTGTCGACGTGAATAGAGCGTGAATAGAGCGTGAATAGCGCGTGGCTTCTGTCCCTGAGTTTCAGTGAATTAGGCTTGTCTTCTGCGTATATCTAAAAGCTGTATGTCTTCTCACTCCTCAAAGCGAACAGTTTTCTCAACACCGAGTGGCATCAAAACATCTCAAATTAAATTGTATCTGCTGTAAATGTCTGTTTATATATCAGACCAGGAAAAAAAAAAAAAAAAAAAAAAGAAAACTTTTCAATCACAGGCACTAATTGAAGCTTTTCCAGTGAGGTGCTTAACAGTCATGCCATTAAATCTACAGCGAGCACGACGGGATTAAAATGTTTGATTTCACCATTGCATATTTTTCTGTGTGATTACACCACGTATTCATCCATGTTTATCTGGAGAGCACTGAGAGGGTAGCGCACATTGATTTATTTTGGAATAGCAATTTTATTTCTCACGTCTCTCAGGGCACGAGACACACGCTGAAGACGGAAAGCAGCGGCACTCCGAATCAAGCTGCATTCCCATAAAGCTCGCTGAAAAGCTTTCTATTCGCTCGTATTGATCTGCACAGTCCGGAGCTCTTCCAGCAGACAGCGTTCAGCCCATTAGAATTGATGAAAGCAAGATCTTTCAAACTCATACACACTGATGCACACACACACACACACACACACTTGAATTAGATTTAGGCATATTTATCAGTTATATTTCTGGGCCTCACATTTGACCCCCCACCATTCACACACACACATAAGCGGGACAAAATGGTATGTTGAATTGCATTTCAGCGCCATCGAAGTCTCCGCTTTGATCCTTGCTCCTACAGATGGCTCTGAGTGTGTCATTGACACCCGCCAATGTTCTCGGCATAACTCAATCAGTCGCACCTCTCCGTCTGCGCTCCCCGAAAATCCGATCTCATTACCCAGATCCCACCGCCATGCTGAAATTGTATAGCGCATTGTGCTACGCTAACCGCATTCCGGGACACTTTTAGCCCCGCGATAGAAGCAGCTTAATGTCATTGCTAGGAAGGAGGTGAAGAAAAGTGAAAAGTTAGAGCTCGCTCTTATTTTTTAAAAAAAAAAATTTTTTTTTTTTTTTTGCATTTTCCAAGAAGGAGACCAAGAGAGACAAGGAAGAGGTCGCTCAGCCTCGACTTTGTGAACATGCCGACCTTGATCAGTGCAGCTTTTCCTCCAAGCTGAGACGTAGTAATGTAGCGTCACACTTCATAAGGCCAAGCAAGGAACTAGGCCACAGAGACAGGAGTGAAAGGAAAAAATATATAAATATATAAATAGATATAACATTCCTTTGTTTCAACTTTTCAAGGTGACTCACGGCACTACAGATAAGATGTGTGTGTGTGCCACTTTCTTTTATTTCATCTAACATCGCTGTATTTCTCTTACCTACAAACATCATGAACACACTTATCTCCTGTTCTGGATTTTTCGAATTTGTAAAATCTTCTGATTCGCTACAACGAGCAGAACACAATTAGAATTTTCCAAAAAAAAAAAAAAAATATATATATATATATATATATATATATATATATATATATATATATATATATATATATATGAGGAAACATTAACAGCTACGCTATTGCATGAAGCACAAAAGGGTGAAAATTGTGTGGTGTTCATAAGCAAAGAAAATCACAAAGTGACATCATTATTTTATGATCAGATTTAATCTTAATTGTTCATTTGTTTATTAATTTTTCCACACTGACATTTTCCTGTTACTGAAATGTAGCTCGATTTTACGTTGCTTAGACGACCATCCACATAAACATCCTGCATCTTTAACCTTCAATGTTTTCGTTTTTATTTGTCATTCTTTTAGTTTTTCTTTTATTATTATTTTTTATTTTATTTTTTTTTCAGTTTTTACAGACCTTTAAAAATATTTCTAATGTTATTTTCTTATTTTATTTCCTATTTTTTTATTATTATTATTATTATTATTATTGTTGTTGTTGTTGTTGTTGTTGTTGTTATTATTATTATTATTATTGTTGTTATTATTATTATTATTATTATTATTATTATTATTATTATTATTATTTTCTGTTGTGACTATTATTTATTATTCCATTATAATTTTTTTGGTATTGTAATGTTTTGCTTCTGGCTACATTTTTTTTTTTTTTTGTTGTTGTTGTAATTGTCGTAAAGTTGTAAAGTTTTTACAGCAGATTGTAAAGTTTTGTCGTATATTGAAAAGTTGTGTAAAGTTGCGTCCTATGTTGTAAATGTGTATGTGTATGTGTATGTAGTAAAGTTTTACAGTGTATGCTGTAAGGTTTTACACTTTGGTGTCAAGTTTGACAATATGTTGTAAAAAATTTTTACAGCATGTTGTAAAGTTGTAACGTTTCATAGTATTCTGTATAGTTAATTACATGTTGTAAACTTGTAAGGTTTTACAGTACGTTGTAAAGTCTAACAATATGTTGCAAAGTTTCAAGGTTTTACAATATGTTGTAAAGTTTTACAGTAGGTTGTAAAGTTGTGATGTTTTATAGTGTGCTGTAAAGTTAATAATATGTCGTAAACTTATACGGTTTTATAGTAAGTTGTAAAGTGTTGTAGTACATTGTAAAGTTGGATTTCATGATAATCGCCCTGCTATAGTTTAATTTATTTACCGATTACTTTGTAATGCGTCGAATTTATTAAATAAATAAAGAAAATAATCGTTCAACTTCCAATTTTCCAACATACCTATCCTAGTTTTTATCCTAATTTTTTTTTTCAAGTAGAACTTTAGCAGCCATTTTTTAAAAAAATATCTTTATATCGATATTTATATACATCAATACGTTTCAACGTTCTCTCAGATGTCACAATTCTCCGAGAAAAAATTTACCTTTTTTTATTAAAAAATTTAAATTAATTAAAATTAATTACTGATGCCATGTTTAATGTTAAATAATCATCCACAAAATACGAAATTTCACACTTTTTGTTTTTCCTTCATTAAAATATTGGCTAGTTGTGGTTTTAAAAGTCATACATGGGAATAATCCAATGAAATAATACTTTTTGTTTCAAAAAGTCTAACCATCGGGTGTGTTATCAGAATAATAATAATAATAAAAAAAAAACTATCATAGGGCTAATAATAGGGATCTAAGATAATAAACACCTTTCAGCTACAACTGTTCTTGTCTATAGAGCAAATAATCCTAACACGGAGCCGGAGTCAGAGGCATCTGGTCAGCGCAGTGAAGCAGAAAAAGAGAACGAGAGAGAGAGAGAGAGAGACAGACAGAGAGAGAGAGAGAGAGTAAAAGTAAACTCATTTGCAAGCTACTACACTTATCATTAAAATGGCAGTTAAAAGCCCTGTTTGTCACACTTTCTCACTGGCATCACAATTAAATATTCATGAGCACATTTGCATGAACTGGAACGGCGGACGTGAGACGTCAACTCGCATTCCAGAGATGGCTCGGGATGACGTTCCACTTAGTACACACACACACACACACACACACACACACACACACACGCTTACATAAATGCTGCTTTTCCCTTTCATGCGACAAATTACCTGCGATTTCAACTTACACCAGAAAGGTTTCAAGGCCTAACTCTAAATATATAAGCATTTTCATAAACTCATAATAGCTCTAATAACGTGCTGAAAAAATTCATTTCTTAACAAATTACAAAGCAACGCAAGTCTCATTATTCATTATAATGCATTTCTAACCAGTAATGACGTGAATAATGATAAAACAGCTGTAATGTTTATTAGCAATTATAAAAAAAAAATAAATAAATAAAAAAACATTGTGTAATGAATAACACACGACGGACCGTGCTGTTTTATGAAAATGACCCATGCCAGGGTGGTGTGATACGACCCGGTGCTAAGCGAAGGCCATTAACAGTCAGAAGTGGATTATTTTTGTATAAAAGCAAAGTCTGAGGCATTTTATTCTGCTTGTACCACGGTGCTTTGCCAATGATTACAGTGTTTGACTAATTAATGAATGATTTTTCACGTTTCGTAATAGTTTATAGTTCAGTTTAATGCTGTGGGAAATCGGAGACAAGGTAGTTCCTGTTATCTTACTGAGAAGGATCTTCTAACCTTAGACCTGAGATGAAAGGAAACGACTACGTTCTGCTTACATCATTAATCTGAACCATTGTGCAGACGACACGCGTACATAAACACGAGCGTTCGTTTCTGTCTGTTAGCATGTTTTGTAGTGTATATTGATGTTGTTGATGTATTCTAGAGAATTAGACCCTGAACAGGCTACACAGATACTAGTCCGAGCTCTTGTTATCTTAAAACTGGACTGCTGCAACGCACTACTCTCGGGCCTCGAAGACAGCTCCATCGAACCCCTTCAGATGATTCAGAACGCAGCAGAACGCCTCGTCTTCAACCAGCCCAAATGAACCCGTGTCGCGCCGCTCTTCATCTCCCTCCACTGGCTTCCTGTAGCCCACCGTATCAAATTCAAGGCCTTGATGCTCACCTACAAGACCTTGTCTGGAACAGCACCGCCCTACCTCAACACTCTCCTTGAGGTTTACGTTCCCTCACGCAATCTAGTAGTTCCTACTCCACGTGGCCCAAGGTTCCTTTGCAGAACCTTCACACTAACTGTTCCTCAGTGGTGGAACGGACTTCCAACCGTCCAATCCGGACCGCAGAATCTCTCACCCTCTTCAAAAAACAGCTAAAGACCCACCTCTTCCGTAAACACTTAACGAACCCCTAACTCGCCCACCCACCCGAATTGTTCTCCACTTTGCTTGTATTCCTCACCTGTAAGTCGCTTTGGATAAAACCACCTCCTAAATGAATAAATGTGAATGTAAATATTTTGCGTCATTGCCGTTACCGTATTTGTTGCCGTTTCGTGACTTTGGTGTCATCGTATTGGTGGCTCTTATACCAGCGCTCACGCTCTCAGGTGTTAATCCGACACTACCAGAACTTTCCCAGTCTTTCCCAGTCTTTGGTCCCAGTGTCCCTAAAATGGCCACCGATAACGTGAGCATGTCACTTTACACTTTCTAAGACTGCTAAACTCAAAGTACCACCAAAGACGGATGGTATAAATAAACAAACAAACAAACAAACAAATAAATAATTAAATGAAAATGCCCATGTCTATTTCCCTTCACAGTCTCCATTTCTTAGAACAACAATATATGATCCAATAGACACAATTATTTTTAAGTGTGATCACAGAGAGCATCACACACAAGCACACGCACACACACACACACACACATACACACACACAGATTGGTGTGTGTAAACAGACCAGCCCTGTAACTAGCTGCAGATGTTTGCAGCCATCAGGTCGTCTGTCGGGAGCCGTACGAGCAGCCGTGTGCTTCTAAAAGCGTCCGCTCGCGCTCCATTTACCATCAGAATGAAAGCGCCTGTAGCACCGGGGCTGTGATCATCAGAGACACTGTAAATATTTAACCCAGAGAGGCGAGAGGACGTGGAAGCTGGACAGTAAATAAGGCAAAACAACAACAACAACAGCCAATAAATAAAAAAAGATGAAGGAAAGGTGTGAGGAGATGCAAACAGCTGTGTGCACATACATAATTAACACAGTTGGTTATACAGGGACTTGAGGAAAGTGTGTGTGTGTGTGTGTGTGTGTGTGTGTGTGTGTGTGTGTGTGTGTGTGTGTTTCCCAAGCTGTAAGTCCCACATCACACGTCTCCACTTAAGCACACAACATCTGTCGAATTCCTTTCAAACACGAATCAGACAAAATATTAATATTCGCATGTATTTGAATATTAATGAGCCCATCATGATGTACAGACAGCGTGAACGTAAGTTTCAACACGCTATATGACGTTAGCTACGCGCTGTAAAAATTCCCGCTCCCTCGAGGCAATATTTCATGTGATTTCTTTTAAAAAATAAATAAATAAATAAATAAATAAATAAATAAATAAATAAAATCATTTTACTTAGCAATTTATTTTCCGCTGACGTTTAGCTAATTTAAGGTCTCGTAACCGATCCCGCGTCCACGCCCACGTCCTCGTCTCGTCCTCAAACGGGAACCCGTAGGCTAAAAAAAACGCTTTTATCATGCAGAAATGCATCTTTTTTAAAAAAAAAAAAAAAAAAAATATATATATATATATATATATATATATATATATATATATATATATATAAAATAAATCAGAAGCCAGAAATGTGAAAGGCAAATGTTTCAGTGACAGGACTTTATACATTCACATCTGAGGGTTTCACTTTTTTTTGCATTTGATTGCACAAATATTATAACTTGGAGAGTGTGTGATCATTGAAATTCATTCTGACAGCCATCACACACACACACACACACACACACACACACACACACGCTCATCTCAGTCTCAGTCTCAGTCCTGTCTCAAAGAATCTCAGTATATGTTCATGGTAGTGTAATATGGCCTGCATTTTAATCAACTGAGAGCAAACACACACACACACACACACACACACACACACACACACACACACACACACAGCACTCAGGCGTAATGAGAGGAGATGTAACACTGCATTACTCTCCCAGACTGACACGGATACAAGCTTTTCAAACCTTAACTCCAGCTAAAGATCAGGTTTTGGGCCTGACCGCTTGCGTTACCGCTCAGACGGCTTGATGGAGCTCTCCCTCGCTTTTCCCATCTCTCTCTCTCTCTCTCTGTCTTTCTCTCTGATTGGTGGAGATGCCATGTCTCTGTGGCTGATTAAACCTCGGAGGTGAGCGAGAGCTCGGCAATCAGAGCAAGGTCAGCGTGTGACAGCTCGCCGCTGCGCTCGGCCTTTCTGCTTTACCAACCGCATAATCAATGATGAGAGTCTCGAACGCAGCTGAATGCTCTCGTCCACAATAACACACCATTCACACACGCCTTAATGCATCATGGGTAAATTCTCTATTATGAGACGTTTTTAGTCAGAAAGCATGGGAACATAATAGGCGCACCCGCTCGTTCGTGTCTTTTATATCTTCAACCACTTATTTTCTATTTTGTTAAGTTCTTTCAGAGATTCAGAGATGTTCAGAGAGAGGGCTAGGACGAAAAAATGAGATAAAGGTTTGAGGGGAAGTTGGAGGACAATCCAGGGAAAACGTACGCATGTACAGTATTAAACCTGTTTAATCTCGTTTTCCATTTTATCATCATCGTCGTCTCCACCCGTCATCTTTACATCATCATGACGACGCGGTTTACAAACACCTCCACGGCCTTCTGTCAGCCCGTCCGATTAGCCGGCCAGTAAGCTAGCTCATATTTGTCTCACACTCACACGGACGGGTTTTTTCGTTTAGTATTCAAATCATATTCAAAGCAGCTGTCAAAATATAACCATCGCCATGACGACCAACATCGTTCATTAGTAACAGTTAAGGAAGTTGCAACAGCGCGAAGGAGCTTTAGCCACATCGTCATCTTGTTATAATTTGCTTAGCAAACTGTGACAGAAATATGATTTAGACAGAAATACGGAGAAAAATGTTGGAAAGATTATATTTATACAGCGCCGTCGTATCATCAGAATCAGCCGTCCGACAGGAGGGAACCGTTTAAACCAATTAAAATTAACGAATTGTATTATTATTATTATTATTATTATTATTATTATCATCATTTACAATTCTATTAATTTTTTTACAGAATATTTTTCTGCCCATGTCGTTCATCACACATTCTGCGTCCGGACCCCAAGCAGATCCACTCTGGCAAAAAGGTTTCGGATTGTGAAAATAATCAGAAGCAATAGTATAAGTGCTGTGATTACTCCGATGGATTATTGAGAGGGATTTTTTTTTAATCTGATTTGGTACACCGAGAGGAATTAAAGCATAAAAACACTTCTTTGGGCCTCAACGGATTCAATCGATTCTGAGTTACAGCACGTCACGTGACGAGGTTTAGGACGGACGCGAGTGCAGTTAAGAGCTTTAATTGAAGAGAGATGGGCATACAAATCCAAAATCAACAGATCAGCAAAACCGTAGTCATGAAACAAGCGAGGGGTCAGGGGAGCGGCAAACGACACGAACAGGTAAAGCAGATCATCAGAGTATAGGACAAAACAAACAGAATCAGAACCATTCAATTCAATTTTAATTGTATAGCGCTTTTAACAATGGGCATTACAGAATAGTACAGAGACATATAAACACAGGATGGAGATTTTAAGCGTGTGAGTTTATCCCTATTGAGCGAGACGGTGGAGACGGTGGTGAGGAAAAACTCCCTGAGATGATCTGAGGAAGAAACCTTGAGAGGAACCGGACTCAGAAGGGAACCCGTCCTCATCTGGGGAACGACGGATAGTGTGAGAGTAAAAGAAAGTTCATTATGGTTTAATATGAAGTCTGTTTGTTGAACTAGTTGAACAGTCCTGAGTGCAGAACTGTATGTGGTAATCGCAGTCCCAAGGCCATCGCAGCAACCGTAGTCCCAGCAACCACAGCGAGAACGTCCATGTGGAATTGATGTCCAAAACCATTTCCATGGTACTTCAAGCGGTACCGTCCTCAGCGATCTCCAGGCTGCGCTGCTCGGGGTCGTCCTCAGCGGCAGAACGTAGCCTCCAGTTGATGACAGCTCCATCTAGAGGTAGGGCATCAGGATGGATCAGGCAGTTCTGGAGTCCAGAAAGCATCAGGATCACTCGCATCTCCAGAATCACAACGGCTTGGTAACGCCAGAGACTAGAGCAACTGAGCGTTTCCTTTACCAAGGTATTGCGAATGAACAGTCTCTATTTAATGTATGGGATGCCTTTGACTTTTAACAAAATCCAGTCCTTTCAGACATTTGACCTTGCCGTGACCTTCACCTTGTTGAAACCAATCAAAATTTGCTGGTTTCAATGATAGTTTCATTTAAATCCTACAAACCTTCAAGCACTCCCTCTTGAGATATCACGCTAAGAAGAATCCCGGCTGGGCAGACGGACGAACGGTTAGATTCATACCCAATGACATAACATCAAAATACTGGCCTTTAATAGCTTTAAATACTGGCCTTAGATGTCTGAAAGATCTAACTAACTAACTAACTAGTTCTTTTGTTGATCAGTTAAAAGCATTTACTTGATTAATAGTATAGATTACAGACCTTTTGACCGTCACTCAATTAGATTTGTGGCTCCGTCATCCTACCTTTAATTCTACTCAAGTACAATTTCTTGTTGATGCCACAAAATAAAACAATTCAAGCAGATTTACGAGCAGGTCCAGCGGAGAATTTCACCTTTCACTTAAGGAAAACAGCACGTCGTCCTGTTTGACTTCGTCGTGAAAACGCAGTGTGGAATGCTTCTTACTAAACGCGCAAAATACAGCACACGGTGGAGCGAATATTCCTGCATTTACATTCACATGTATTCATGTAGCGGACGCTTTTATCCGACGCGACTTACACATAAGAAAACACAAGCAAAAGCTCGCCATTCGACGGAGGCGGTGCCATTTCCTGCAGCCTGAGAACCACTTCGACGAGGCCGATGGCGTGCGGGAGTTAATACGAGCGAAGGAATTTGGAGAATTGTGCCTCCCGCTTCACGTGAGCAAAATATCACGTCTTTTCAGAATTTCTGTGAATGTCTTTCTTGAAGTGCAAAATACAGGGTGGAGTCAAGTGCAAATATTCAGTTAGCAACTGCAGTGTGATATACTGAAGCTGGAAAAATACCGCGATTGTGTGTGAAAGCGGCGTACGACCGAAGGGGAGGTATTAAATTTGCACATGTTCTTTTCTTTTTTTTTTTTGGCCAGTCGAAGACAGAATAAAAATATTTATCAAGACTCTGAATTATATAAAAAAAACTTTTTTATGACAAAGTCGCTTTCATATTTATTGCAATATGCATTAAATATGAAACCAGTTGCAGATATTTATTGCATGTTTGCACAAGTGATGCCAACCACATTTAAAACAGACACCATTATTATTATTATTATTATTATTATTACTATTACTATTATTATATTACATGTAAATGTAACTTACTCAGACTTCACCTTATTGCAGTCACTTTCTTTTTATTCCTGTGTGTGTGTGTGGGTGTGTGTGTGTGTGTGTGTGTGGGTGTGTGTGTGTGTGTGTGTGTTTGCTCTACTGCTATTTAGTCTTTATTTATTTATCTTGTTTAATCTAATCGTAGCTATGCTGCTTGTGTGGTTTTGCTCATTGGGTAAATATGTCACAAAAATAAAGATGCAATGAAAACTGGAAAAAAGAAGAAAAAAGAGCGAGAGAGAGAGAGAGAGAGAGAGAGAGCGAGAGAGAGAGAGAGATTTCTTTACCGGGAACTGTTTGATTTGATTGCACGATCTGATCCGTCAGTCTGAGATGTATATTAGCTTTGCATTACATAGAGTGCTGGTGGTTTATTTACAAATGCGATCAGGACACATGGTGTGTGTGTGTGTGTGTTTGTGTGTGTGTGTGTGCGTGTGTGCGTGTGTGTGTGTGTGTGTGTGTGTGGTCTGGCAGCAGTCACTTCAGCTCAAATGTTAGCTGCTCTGTGGCTGGGAGCTCGGTGGGATTTGTGCTATTGGAGTCGACAGGGCCCTCACATCTCTCTCTCTCTGTCTCTTGTCCTCTATCCCCTTCTCCCTCCACCTCTCCCCCTCTCCCCTCTTCCTCTCCCTCCTCCCGTGCACTTCTCCTCTCAAAATCAGGCCTGACGTTCCGGGCGCCTCCTGGGGCCTCCGCCAGGCTCTGCTCATTTGGCCACTTGTCTTTATTTGTCTGACTCCAGGGGAACGTTTATATCTCCACTCACTCATTCGTACCTTTACCTACCTCTCCCTCCTTCCCACTCTCCTCTCGCTCTGCTCTCCTCGTCTGGAGATGGAGTGGGAGATGTAGAGCCTCTAAGGGTTTCCGGCTTGGTGCAGCGCCGCTTTTGTGTTTGACTTTCTGTGATGGCATTTATTTCCCTTTTTTTTTTTTTTTTTTTTTTTTTTTTAATGGAGCAAAAAGGAAAGTCTTCTATTTTTAAAACATCTGTCATTTGCGACGTACATTTATTACACCGTCTCCTGAACATGTCATTTTAAACCATTACCATTGATGTATGTAGAATAAGAGACCTTTTAATGTCGTTTCAAAGCTCAAGAAACAACCCCAAATTCATCTCCATTCTCATCAAAAATACCCCGATTTATGAATATGCACAATTATGCAAATTAGAAACAGCCCAGATCGTCTTACTATTTGTATAATCTACCTAGCTAGTTAACTTCTGGTAAACTATATTTAATGTTACCATGACAACCACCATCACCAACATTTACATAGTGAGCTAACTAGGCTAGTTTAGCATTGAGTTTATGTGGATTAAAGTTTCTTATTTCATCCTCTAATAATCTGTGTATCAGACCATGACAGGTTCAGAATGTAGAGTCTAGTACATGACATCATAAACTGAGCTAGCCCCACCCCCAGATCAGATCAAAAATGCATGATACCAAAATTCACTTGAACCTGTTGAGATGACAACGTTTATCTATCGATTATCTATTGATTTGCATATTCATAGGCTCAGGACGTTACGCTCCATCACCAGTAGCGCTCATACAGTAGCTCCGCCCCAAATGAGTTTTTTTTGAAGCTGTATTAAAAAAGAAAATCAGTTCAACCTGTGCCTAATTGCTAAATATGGAGATGTTTAATATAATTCTGATTTAGGTGATAGGCTTCTTGTCCATCTGGTAATAATTTGCATATCACACAATGATAGGTTCAGAGTCTGTTTTGTGACATCACAAATCGAGCTACACATTGCCGTACCCCCAAATCACACACTGGTTGAGGATGTTAAATCCACCTAATGACATCACACACTGATGCCCCGCCCTCAAAATCAGATTAAAATCCGTTGAGCCGAAATTCAGATGAATGTGTGCATAAATGTTAACTATGGAGTTCATTAGAACAATACAGAAATGCAGATATTGCTAAATTTTGTGTACGTGGAACATCTTGGATTGTGCATTAATCGCCCCCATTTTATTTTTTATTTTATTTTAATTTCTTTTATTTTAGCAGTTACATTCCAGCACATTCAATGAGACCTATTATTATTATTATTATTATTATTATTATTATTATTATTATTATTATTTCAGCATTATTCCTCCAGGGTATCTGCAAGTATCAGCACTTCAGATTTAATACTTTTTAATACCATATTCAAGACATTTTCGGAAAAAAAAAAAAAAAAAAAAAAAAACCTAAATATATAAGACCTGCACGTCGCTTCAATCACGCTACACGATACATCAGCGATAATGGATTGTTTTCATGCATATACATCCATTTCTGGGTTTAAAATAAATTATAGCAGGGCGAACTTCTCTAGAGACGTATGGAAGACTGGAACAAATATCCTTTTTGCATTACCATTTGCTCCAACAGTGAAAGAAAAAAAAAAAATAAATCCAGTATTTTCTTCCCATGACTTTCCAAGAGGATTAAAAAAATATAGAGAGATGGATTACGGCAGCCAGAAGAGAAAAGGATGTCAAATTTACCATCACGCCCTCAGCAGCTGTCTTAGGAACCTCCTCACAGCAGTGTTTACCAGGTTTTTTTAGTCATTTAATGGCAGGGTAATGTAACAAATAGTGTAATAAATGAACATACATTCTTCTAAATAATAATAATAATAATAATAATAATAATAATAATAATAATAATAATAATAATAATAATGCTTTTTTTATTTGGGGTAAAAATAGTAATATATTTCTGACTTAATTCAGTTTTATGTGTTAGACCTTGTGGCTTTTATTTTGGCGGAAAAACGCAGGAAGTCCTCCTTTTACTTGACAACAGTTTTTTTAAATTTTTTAAATTTTTTTTTATTGACTTTTCATTACCAGTCAGGTGAAATGCTGTAAACCTCGGCCCACAAAAATGTTTGAGATTACGCTAACGTGACACCAAAGTGAATCTTTCCTGTGGACCGAGCCGCTCCGAAACACAGATGAGCTACACACTCTGAGTGCGACACAGTCACATGCGTTCACCATCTCAAACAGGAACGAGTGAAAATCTAATTGAAATCTGGTTTATATTGTCGGTTCGGTTTCATTTTTAACCCCTTTGAAACGTGGATTTAAGACGTTTTAAAGCTAAATAAGGCCTTATTTTTACATGAAGGAATTTAAGATATTTTAAGGACACGCGGACATCCTGTTCTCCAAGGGTTGCTGGTGACCTTTACAGGTCTTACTCTGTGATGGATCATCAATGCCTGTCTTTGTCCACAGAGAAAATTCCAGAAGTCCATAATATGTAATCGTGCTCAAGGTTGTTCAGATTTCAGTGCTTTCTGAATATGAGGCGGGGAAGAGCCCCCCCCCCCCCCCCCCCAAAAAAAGATAGATAGAAATGCATTTCATAGAAATGTGGAGTGGGTTAAGTGAAAAAAGAAATATATATTTTTAAGAAATTATAAAAAAAGATCAAATGGAAAAAAAAAAAAATAGGAGGCTGTTTTCATAATTTATCATCACATTCTGTCCTTCAGGATTTATCATTCATGCAAAAACTACCGTTAAAGTGCAGAGTGGTCACATAGAGAGGTGGAAATAATGAGAAATCATTAATAAATAAAGTCAAGTGCCTGTGAAATATAAAGGTATGTGAAGCAAAATGCCAATTAAAAATGATTTTTTTAAACTGTTTTTTTTTTTTTTTATCTTTTCTCCAGCCCTGATCGGTCGTTTCGTGCTCACAGATATCTGTGCACTTGACCGTTTATGAAGTTTTGTGGGCGTCACTACATGCAAATCAGATGCCATGCACACACTTTTGTTTTGAATTGTCTATGAGGCCCATTCTTGATAAATTTGTACTCGGACATTTCTAGAATGCAGTTAGTTTAGGTTTCTGGTTGAGGTTTTTTTTTTTTTTTTTTCCCTCCTAAAAAGTCAAAAGTGAGAAAGTTAGAATCAGCGAGAGCCAGAACACATACAGATTTAAGCATTAAGGCAAATTGGCAAATTTTGGATAAGAAAAATTGTAGACAGATATTCCATCTGTGGTTGGAAGAGTGCTCATCTCTGTGTGTGTGTGTGTGTGTGTGTGTGTGTGCTAAATGAGAAGAAAAAAAAGCTTCTCCTTGAATAATCCTGTGTTTTTGGCAGAAGATCTAATCCTCAAATGAATCCATCATCACAGCGTTTAACATGAGGCAGACCTCTACATGTGAACTGGTAGAGATGAATATCTATGAGAGGTGAAAGTTGCATTAATTCAAGTAAAATTTGAACTGATAAAAATGAAAGTTATATATATATATTTTTTTTAATGATAAACAGGTATTTGATTTGGTGAATTCAAATGTCGTTGAATTAAAAGAGATTGATTTAAAAAAAAAAAAAAAACATGAGCGGTATTCATCCTTTATTATGTTTAGACCTTCAGCATTTGTTCGTCATCATAAAAAATAGGCTCTCATTTAAAAAAAAAAAACTCAGAAAAGTTGATGGGGGTCGCATTAATTCCTTTCTTTCATTTACATCATAGTGTCTTAAAACATCAGTCAAAAAATATATATTATTACAGTTTATGCAACAATTTCTCTTTTCAAAAAGTTGCAATACAGCACCATCCAATAGCAGTAATTCCCCCTAATCCTTCTCGAATGCATTCCTTATACAGTGTGCAGGCTCCGCCCACAGACACACCCATTCCAACAGTTTCCAGAATTCCATAGTCCGTACTTATTAGAAGAAAAAAACAAAAACAATATAACTAAAAAAAACCCCAAAAACCCTAACTTTACATTGTAGAAATTTCTCAGTTTGCCTATCGGAAACCACAATCTGACAGTGATTTTCACCACATGGTTGAAAAAACAGGAAAAGTGTCCACTAGGATGCCCTTACACCGAATAAAACATGATGAAGTGCCCTATAGGTTGCCCTTACAATGACTAATATGCAATATCATGCCCTCTAGGGTGCCCTTCCAGTGGCATATACGAGATGCAGGGTTCCCCTACATGCAAGGAAACATGATGGAGTGTCGTGATGGTTAAAAAAATTAACGAAAGTGCCCTCTAGGGTGCCACTACTGTAGATAAAATACAATAAAGTGCCCCTTTAGGGTGACCCACCATAGATAAAATACAATAAAGTGCCCTCTAGGGTACGGTAAATAATACGTAATAAAGTGCCCTATAGTGTGCCCCTACCATAGATAAAATACAATAAAGTGCCCTCTAGGGTACTGTAGATAATATGTAATAAAGTGCCCTATAGGGTGCCCCACCATACATAAAATACAATAAAGTGCCCCCTGGGATGTCAATGCCCTGGATAAACATGATAAAGAGCCATTATGCAAGATAGAACAAGATGAAGTGCCCTCTAGGATGCCCCTAATATAGATAAAACACAATTAGATGCCCTCTAGGTTGCCCCAAGCATAAATAAAATACAATAAAGTGCTCCCTGGGATGTCAATACCATAGATAAAAGTGATAAAGAGCCATTATGCAAGATAGAACAAGATGAAGTGCCCTCTAGGATGCCCCTAATATAGATAAAACACAATTAAATGCCCTCTAGGGTGCCCCTACCATAAATAAAATATAATAAAGTGCTCCCTGGGATGTCAATACCATAGATAAAAGTGATAAAGAGCACTTATGCAAGATAGAATAAGATAAAGTGCCCTGTAGGGTGCCCCTACTATAGATAAAACACAATAATCTGCCCTGCAGGGTGCCCCTGCAATAAATAAAAGTGATAAAGTTCCCTTATGGTAGACAGAACAAGATAAAGTGCCCTCTAGGGTAGATTAAGTGCGATACCGTGTCCTTACACTAGACAAACTGTGATAATGTTCCCTAATGGGTGCTCTTCCAGTGGAGCAAATGAGACATAGTGCCCTATAGGCTACACTACATGCGAGAAAATGAAATGAAGTGCGCTCTTCTGTGAGAAAATCTGGTTAATGCCCTCCAGGTGACCCCCTTTTTTTTTTTTCCCACTGCATGTACTCTAGGAACTGCCTTTATAATCTTTTCACCCTTGTCCTTCAGACAGAGGCATTTGCTGTGATTTTTGTCTTATTAACTTCAGGACAGGAAAAGACAGGCTGGTGAGGGACGTTTATAGCTGCTACAACGTAAGTGCAAACAGGAACCAGTTTGCATCACGGATGCTCCACAACGTTAAATGTAACTATAAATGGATAAAAAAAAAAGTACAATGGATAGTAACCGATGCCAAATTTGATGCGGTATAAAATTATTCAAAAGAGGATTGAAAGATAAATAAATACATAAATAAATAAAGATCTCCCTCCTACCTCCTGACGTCTCTGGGTGAAGGTGCTCGATGTCTTTGGATAAACACTTTCTTTCTTTTCCCATAAACAATGCCATTTGTTTCTCTCTGCATCTCAGGACCTCGTATAGATTTGTAATTTTCTCTCCATCATAGATCACAAGTGTACTTTTCCTCTCATCTCCACACACACACACACACACACACACACACACTCATGCACACAAACACACACTCACGTGCAGCGCTGATATTTTTATCTTAATTACCTTGGGGAACAGGGGAAGGCGGTTAAAAATGAAATGAGAAAATAAACAATATCTGAGGAGCGATCGCTTGCGGTGGTGAATCGTAACAGGTCGGAGAAAACAATCGAAACACGTCCTTCCCTGCGTGTGTTTGGCCCAAGGCCTCTTTCTCAGCATAACCTCAATGCTTCTATGAATTTTTAAATAAATATAAAACCTCACCCAGTTTTTTTTTTTTTTTTCTTTTTTTTCGGTCGTATAAACCATCATTTTTGGTCTTATGATCTCAGGGACTGATTTTCGTCTTTAATCACCGGCTTGTTTAAAGGACTCGGCTTTGATTACTATCCTGCGGCTGAACGTCAGCCTTCTGCGCGATGGTATGTGACCTTGGGGTGAGAGTCAAGGTCGAGGGAAAGGTGGAAAATGAGAACACGGATCAAAGCACATCTGTAAACGTCACGTCTAATTATGTCTCATAAGCATACTGAGCTGCGGGAAAAGGCTGGAGGTTAACGTCGAGTCTGCTGACCTTAAATAGACCGGCAGAGGAGTACGCTCGGTTTAGATTCCGATTCAAACTCATTTTAACGTGTTTCTCTCGTTAACTTGTTAGAATTCCACGACCCTGCTGTGGCAGACTTGCACAGCGCGCTAGCATAAACAGACCTGAGTAGCTGTAACCTAACACTACTTATAGAATAATATAATCTGACTGAAGAATCTACCAAGAATTAGATTTATTTAGAAATCAGATCGACTTTAGCTAAAATGTTCTCCACTTATTATTATGGATTAGCGCTGAACAGGGTCACAGAGTGCTACTCGGCTAAACTAACACTTTTAAATGGTGTAACTCTAGAGGAACATTAAGGCTCGGTGTCCTGTCAGTAGCTAAATGATGCTAAGTGGCGACCTGTCCTGCAGTGTCTGGGCATACACTATACGTAACCTCATTGGAACTCCGAGCGTTTATACTAGAGAGAAACTAATTTGTTTAATATAAACAACAACAATCACATTAAAATCTGTGTTAACTAATTCAAATTAATAATCCATACAATTGTGGATGGGTTTAAACTGAAAAATTACCTCAGAAAAGATAAGAACTGTGTTCTCACAAGCTGGAACAGCTAGTTAGCTAGTAAGCTAGCTAGCCATTAATACGCTTATCGATTAAACAGTAACATGGAACACTTAAAATAAAATAAACAACCAAAACGTACATAAAGTAATTTCAATGTATCAATATACCATCATTTTCTCATATTTAATTGAAAAATTACCTCAGAAATTACTTCTGAAATACCGTCTGTACTTATCTCAAGCGAGAACCGGTTCAATCAGGAATGGCAGCTTGTGAGCTATGCAAAATTCCAACGCTGTCATTGGCCAATAGTTTATTCGATTATTGTTGCACACTAATTATCTAATTAACAATCAAAATGGATATAAATTACATTCTGTTAATTAGTTCAGCAGCATTTTGAAGAATTTTCACTGAAATAACACTGCAGACATCTGAAGGCAGGACCGCTTCAGACCAAAATGGCAACCTTTACAAAAATTCCAGTTAGTTTATAGTTTATAATTGGTTTTAATTATTTGATAGTTGTAACAGCAACAGATGATACAATCAAGGCGCTTGATTCTTAAAACTTTGCTGTTCGTGGATGTTCAAGACGTAATGTTTTACAATTACACTGAAGACTACTGGCAACTCCTCAGTAAGACATGACCTATCTGTTTAGCCTTAGCTAGCTAGTTTCTTCTATGTAGGCTTGATAAATCAATAAGTACATCAGGTATGTTAGCTAACTAGCAAGCTAAGCCTGTTAAATTTTTAGTTAGCATGCCAACTTCACTGAAGTGATAGTTAGCTACTGAGTCTGAGATGAAAGTCTGGCACTGCAAAGATGGAGCTTTTGAGAACAGTTATCCCATCTGCTGAGGAAACAGGTGTCTGATTTGATGGTACACAGTTAAAACAAACGTGTTTATGAACACCTTTCTGATTCTGATGCGATATTTTAGAAAACAAATTCCGGCTTGTTTGAGTTTCACGTGTTCTCCCGGTGTCCGTGGGGCTTCCCTCCAACTATGTGGGTTCTCTGTTTTTCTCCCACCTCCCAAAAACATGCTAGTAGGTAGATTAGCGATGCTAAATTGCCCTTAGGTGTGACTGAGTGGAAATAAATAAATAAAAAAAACCCTAACTTTGAAAGTTTTCACCATTTTCCTCAAGGGCTCATTTATATATTTTATATATATATATATATATATATATATTTTAAATATTCAAAACAAACGCTTCATCATTAACAGCTCACGCACACGTTTTTCTCCAGATGGTCCTGCCGAGTGTTCCCGTCACAATTCCGACTGTCACACAACTCGTCAAACCCGTCACTTAGCTCCTCAAATTAAAATACATTAGCTTCATTTCTTATTTCCATTAAAAAAAACACAATTAGAATTCACCTAACGGGCATTTCCGCCCCATACGGTCCTCCACACGCTCAGACGCCATTCTGAAGTGCACCGAGTTAAAAGCTTCAGAAATGATAATAAATAGCCTTCAGCCAGCACAATACCGATGTCAATCACTCCCTCTGCTCCGGCCAGCTGATGGTTCTTGGAAATTTGCATAACATCTGCTCTATTAGAAACTATGAAGCCTGTCATCTCAAGCTCACCCCACCTTCCCCACCCCAAATAACCCCCACTCATACACACCCCCATCCTGAATCCTAATTTTAGCTCGGTTCAGGGTTAACATAATAAACATTCCTCCTCCATGCAAAGCAGGCATTATTATACATTACCTATACAACACATTTATCTTTTCTGCCAGACGTGTGTTTTGCCAATTAATGATGCCGAAGAGAGTCGATTCGCTGATTCTGTTGGGAATTAGGAGTCAGCTTCAAAGGTTTCGTCAAGGTGTCAAGCACCATCAGTATTCCGACTTCGGTTTTAGTTTGGAAAACATTGTAAAATATAAAAAATGCAACAAAATTAAGGAGATTTATTGATGGTTAACACCCATAAGCTATCTGTGGGAGTGGGTGTGTTTGGGGGGGGGGGGGGGTTGGTATAGGGATATATCCATCAATCCATTGTCCATACAGCTTTTCCTACACCGGGTCACAGCAGAACCAAGGAGCCTATCCCAGGGAAACTTGAGGCACAAGGCGAGAGACACCCTGGATGGGGTGACATCCCATCACAGGGCCAAATCACACAAACATTCACACATTTTGGACAATTTGGACACGCCAATCAGCCTACAACGCCTGTCTTTGGACTGGGGAGGAAACCGGAGTACCCGGAGAAAACCCCTGAAGCACGGGCAGAACATTCAAATGCGAACCCATAACCCAGGAGGTCCGAGGCAAACCACTACGCCACAGTGGATGGAGATATATATATATATATATATATATATATATATATATCAGGATTCACAATGCTAGATATTGTTTGTGGTGTCAGTATTTTTAGACCATCTTAAGAGAAGATATTAATTTAAAAAAATCAGTTGTTTATGTAGAAAATTTGAATGAGTTTTATCATGTTCTCTTGAAAGGTGCTAAAAAGCTGAGTGCATTGTGTGAAAGGATTGGGGCAGATAAAAACAATACGTATGTTACCAGTATGCACAGCGATATCGGCAGGGTAAGTCGGTGTTTTTCAGGATATAGGCTGCGTTTTTCAGCCTGTCTTTTGTTCTCTGTCCTGTTTTGTCATTAAACCATTTGGAGTGTTTTCCATCCTCTCCTGTCTCTGCACTCGCTCTTGTTACACTGAGTGTTTTTGAGTGTTTTCAGAAAGCCTGGAATATAATAATCAAGCAGTCTTGTGTTCCCATAAATGCCAGTAGTTGGATTTTTTTTTTTGAAGGCATTCATCAAAAATGGCATATTAGTGTAATTGTGCTGCTAGGCGTATGCTATTAGCCCACTCTTAGCAGTTTGAGTTCTTTGACAACAGCTTCACAATGAGCGGTTCTCTGGATTAGTGACGAACATCAGCATGACAAAATTGCGCTTAATCCTGTTAGAGACTCTGTACAGATTAAAGATGGCATTGTGATGAATGTTTTGTAATTAGAGATGCAGTTTGGCTGAGTATATTCTTTTCTGAGATGTGATGAGCATCTCAATGATTAGTCAATATTATAAAATGATGCATTTAAAGCAACTGATTCAATGTTATACGGTTTAGAGCTTTTCCAGTGTGAGGGATAAGGAAGGAATGGCACACCTACTTCAGGGGGGCTGACACATATACAGACCACACCTCCTTTATCAGAGCTGATGCACAAAACCATGCCTCCGTTCCTGAGGCTTAGAAGTACAGAGGCCACACCTCCTGTACAGAGACTGAGGCAGAAATGCCATGCCTCCTTCACTTAGATTGAAGCACACCTACCATGCCTCCTTCACTGGGACTGATAGACTCCACACCTTCTTTAACAGAACAGAAGCAAAAAGATACAGAGCCTATGCCGTCTTAACTGGAACTGAGGCTCAGGCCACACCTCCTTTATCACAATTGAAGCTCAGAGGCCACACCTCCTCACAAAGGCCAAACCTTCTTCACTGATATTTAAAGATACAGAGTCCATGCCTTCTTAAGTGGAACTGAGGCTCTGGCCACACCTCTATTATCAAAATAAAAGCTCAGAGGCCACACCTCCTTTACCAGAACAGAAGCTCAAAGACCACACCTTCTTTACCAGAGCAGAAGCTCAAAGACCACACCTCCTTTACCAGAACAGAAGCACAAAGGCCCCTTATCAAAACAGAAACACACCCGGCGACACCTCCTTCGCTATTACAGAAGCCCAGAAGTCACGCCTCCTTTAATGAAACATAAGCACAGAGGCCCGCTTCCTTCACTGGGACTGACAGACACAGAGGTCAAACCTCCTTCACTCTACCTGAGGGACAGAACATGCATCCTTCACTGGGAAACTGAAGCACAGAGGCCACGCCTCCTTTACTGGAACAGCAGAACTTCACCGGAACTGAGGGACAGGCCTCCTTTACCAAGAAACTAAAGCACAGAGCCTACAATCTACACACACACACACACCTTTCTTCTGGCTTACATAATCAAAGGCCACACCTACTTCACTGAGACTGTCAGGCACAGAGGCCACACCTCCTTCACTGAGACTGACAGGCACAGAGGCCACACCTCCTTCACTGAGACTGACAGGCGCAGAGGCCACACCTCCTTCACTACAGAGAAGGGTGCGTTTCAACAGGCAGATTTTAACATCTGGATTGGTTCCAACAGATATGACCTCCATATTTTACAGCAAATTCACTGAAGCAGCTTTACTGGAAATTAAATCTCTACCAACACACACACACACACACACACACCTTCAAGGCAAACATGTCTATGAAAGGAAATGTAATCTAGAGAAAATAATATGGATGTATAGATCTGCACAGAGATCGATATGGAGCAGAAGCGCTGATCAGACAACTCTGCCGCTGTGGGACAAACAAAGCGAATAATGAATGAAAACACACATGGAACACATTGGCTTATTACAGCCGAGCTGGAATGGCTCGGCAGCGCACAGACAGGTGTTACACCAGGACAACCTGTTTCTATAACACACACACAAACACACACACACACATGCACTCACACGGTGTGTTTTCTGACAGCTGGACAGTGTTGTGCCTGGCCTGCCTGCCTGCTAATGGTCTTTAGCTGCCAAATGCCAAGCACACACACTCTCACAGATGCCAGCACTTTGTTTCTTCCATTTTTATCTGCTGACCATCTTGTCCCTGGTTCACTTCCTGTGTTTTCTTGTCTACCTGCTGCCTCGGAATGTTGCTACTGAATCAAGTAGCCTCTTGACAGAGGTTGCGCCTAGGAATGAGTCACTTCTGTTAAGGCTGCATTGAAATCTAACAGCTTTCAATGAGGAAAATGTCTCAACGTTGATGTTAAAGAATGACTCGTGTTTCATAATAACCTCATCCACAAGTCTGATATGGAAAGGATACCCTGAAGGACTATACATGTCCAGAGGGAGCCGTTTCACCCGCTCGAGTCTTATTTATTTATTTTTGTATTTTTTGTATTTCTTTCCATTTAAATGATGTCTTTTTCCCTTGAAATGATCCCAGAAGCCATATTGTCTGCTATCTGTGTGTGTGTGTGTGTGTGTGTGTGTGTGTGTGTGTGTGTGTTTGCTTCGTCTCGACTCTCAAAAGTAACACACAATCTGTTTCTTTCTGTCCATTGTTTTTTTTGCTTCATAGAAAGAAACAGCTCACCTAAAAGTGCTTACACGGTTCTAGCAAGACTAATAGCATCGAATTACCACTGGCTCATTTGCATAATGCTAATTATTGACATTTCCTTGTTCCTCTCATTCGCTCTTTTGGCATACACTCTTGTCCAAAGTGCCTCAAAAGATGTGAAGGCAGCAGACGGGATGGTGATATGCAGTACACACAGATTCTGCTGTGCCTAGAAGAAAAAGAAAAAAGAAAAAGAAGCTAAAACGCCAATAACGAAGCTAATGGTATCCAATAACAGTGAGCTAGTTTGTATGTAGCCCATTATTTTATTACATTACATTTACGTTTATTCATTTGGTGGATGCTTTTATTAAAATTGAGTAGATTGCTCTACCTTGAAGGCCACAGATGGGAATGTGGGTGTCTTTGGGAACATATACTTATGGAATTATAGAAGAGGAGCTGGAGCTGGACCACCAAAGAGCTGGGCATTCCACATTCCACATCTCATTTGGAGTCGGAGACTCAGCAAGCCTGTGGAAATGATGCTCTCTGGTCTGATGAGACCTTGGTGGAAACCCATCACTGACTGCTGATCACCCTGCGAACACCATCTGTACAGTGAAGCATGGAGGTGGTAGCACCGACGTAAATAATATTGCAAAATCTCGATTTTTTTTCCCCCCGACTACTTCAATATTTTTGGGTAAATTTGTGTAGATTCATGACATATACTCCCAGATAAGAGCATTACTTTTCCCGAGTTCCGTAGGCTAGAGGGATGGGTGAATACTTTTGCAACATGAACGGGATGTGTGGAGCTCCAGAGAGCCAGTGTTGTAAAACAGACCAGACACTTTATAATCAGTTGACCAGTTTTGAATCAGTTGCACTTATCTGTTCATGGTTCAGCGAGAGCTCTTGATCAGAGTGTTTTAAAGATATGCATGAGGCAGAAAGTGCATTCGTGTTGTGTAAACAATGATCCCGAGATTAAATATAGACAAGTGCTTTTTCCCAGCTACATCAAGTACCATTAGCTTTAGCAAGAAAACAAACATAACGGCGCTAGAAAGCACAGAAACCATGTAAGTGCACTTCGTGATATACTGTATATTATATAAATATATGTATTAACCTGTGCAGTAAAGCCTATGAAAGTCTTCATACGGAATGTGCTTGTATAAAATGGATAAAACACACACGATATTACTAGCGACGAATGTCTTTGTTTAAGTGTTTGATGTGTTGAGCGTTTTAGACCCTGTGTGAACTGCAGTGCACGTCATATGATTCAAGAATGTTTCTTAATTAAAATGGATGAATTAAGAGAAGGTTAACAGAGACTACGTGGAGAGTTCTGGGTAATCTGACAGACTTCGGGTTTGCCCTTATGACTTACAGATGGAAAATATGTCGCATTCTGAAGAGAAATATGTGGCGGCGTGTGAAAACCGTTCCCATGGTCAATGTAGACATTTTTCTGCTATATATCCGCTATAGGGCCAACTGTTTGTGGACGTCTGACCATCACAGCAATATGTGCTTCTTCATCAGACTGATGCCACAAAGTTGGAAGCACACGACTGTATAGAATGTCTTTGTATGCTGTAGCATTACAATTTCCCTTCACTGGAACTAAGAGGCCCAAACCACGAGGATGCCCCTGTGCACAAAGCGAGCTCCATGAAGACATGGTGTGTTAAGGTTGCGGTGGAGGAACTCGAGTGGCCTGCACCTCAACCCCACTGAACGCCTTTGGGATGAACCGCACCCCAGACCTCCTCACCCGACATCAAACCTGACCTCACTGAATGAACACAAATCCCCACAGCCATGCTCCAAGATCTAGTGGAAAGCCTTCCCAGAAGAGTGGAGCCAGGAGCGTGGCAGACATTTAGGCAGCCATTTTGTCTGGTTACTGAATTGAACTGATTAAGTTTTAGAATGGCATGTAGCTCTCCAAAAACAAATCATGAGAAACTCCCACTTATCTAGTGAGGTTTTCGATATCTATAGCCAGACTGATGTTTACATGTCATTTCTGTCAAATATATTTACAGTTTATATTACAGAAAAAAAAAACATTTTGGCTGAATCAATTTGTTTTTCTTTCTTCTTTTTTTTTTCTTTTCTTTTCACCTATTTTCTAGCAATTTCTAGCGTTTTTTTTTTTTTCACTTTTATACACCTTGACACTTACATTTTATGGCATTCAAATTGAATTTAAGGGTTAATTTATTGCTTTTAAACAGTAATTAGATGAGGTTGTAAAAACTGAAAAAGGAGTGCGCGTCACAGTTCATACCACGGTTTAGTTATCGTCCACACAGCGTGGGAAATGAGTACTGAACGTGTCACAATTCTTTTCAGTAAATATATTTCCAATGAGGTTATTCACATGAAATTTTCACCAGACATCCGTATTAACTCAAGAAATCCGGGAATATAAAGACTTCACAACATTCAAGTCCACAAATAAAGTTATGTGTCATAAACCCGGAATGACACGGGAAAAAAGTATTGAACACGCTAAGAAAAAAGCAGTTCTCTGACGTCTGGTGAAAAATTTCCTGTGAATAACCTCATCGGAAATATATTTACTAAAGAAATGTTGACACGTCCAATACTTATTTCCTCCGCTGTACAGTATCCATGGAGAAACACTGTTAGTAAGTCTATTTACGTTGTAAAGGGAGGCTTTTTTTGTTTGTTGGTTTGTTTGTTTGCCAAATTCATAATGAATTGGACACAATTTTACATTTCAGCTTTACTTGTGAACGTTTTAGACCATAGAAACGTAAAGAAATTGTTTGAAAAAAAAAAAATAAATCAGGTCTGAAAAGGTTACCGTGTGTATTTCGTCCCCTAGTGTGTATCTGTGAGTGCGTGCTGTATGTGAGCAAGAAGCAAAAAAAGCGAGTGGTACGTGTATGTGTACTGTGTGTGTGTGTGTGTGTGTGTAAGTTTATTATAATACGGTCTTATTGCTGTGTATTCTCAGCAGGCAGAACGGGTTTGATCGAGTATCATCGTGATCAGAGCTTCCTCTTGTGATTTTGTTACGGCGCTTTTTATGAATGTGCAACAATGTTTGTACCTTACGAAATGGCCTAATGCGTTCTACAAGTATTATGTTACATTAGCGTATTATGTCATATTAAGATCAGCGTAAAATATGGTTTCCTGGCTGAGCAACATGCTCGGATATTTGAACAGATGAGCCTAATCTAAGTACAGAGCGCCGGCGCTATTGCGTTTATCTCGTATCTCGCGTTAGGCAGAGGGAAATGTCACAACATTACACGTTTCTTATTTAAAGCCCTAAATGCACTTAGAGGAGAAGTCAAACAACAGGAGCTAGCGACGATCCACGCGAGTGTGACTTCTCATTATTCAATTTAGGCTCTGAGGCTTTATTCGTCGTGACGTCGAGCCTACATCGCATCTGGATGGAAAAAAATATAAATAAATAAAAAAAATGGACGACATTACGAATGAGAGTGTGCTCGAGAGAAATATGAATAGCAATGTGCTTCTGCCAGAAACAATTAATAGCTTGTAGGAGTACTCGGGCCTATCCCTCTTTAAATATGAGTGTTTAATTAGGTTGAATTATTAATTAAGGCTTTATCATATCTCGATGTGGAATGGGAGAGGAGAAGCTAAATGAGTTTTTAACTAATGACTGCTGTAGTAGATATTTAACTCCCCTCGCTTTGACATGACAAAGCTGATAATAATGTTATAACCAGTCATGAATTATAAAGTCGGTCTATATAAAGAGACACATTCGTCCGACCTGAGATGAGGCGACGTCTTTGTTTAAAAAGGCGTTACCTAATAGCTTCAGGGGGAAAAACTTGGAACGCGAAGCCTTTCGTAACGTTGGAGCATATTTAGTCATTTCATTCCGCAAGTGTTTAAAATCTCCACGTACTCTCGTTACATGGAGTATGAACCCACGCAAAGAGGTTATTTAATGCCAAAGTTAGCATAAGAATAGGAAACATTATTCCTGTGAAAGCGTAACAAGTAAGTAATGTCCGTTCAATATTTTAGCGAAGATTTTAACGAGGAAAATAAAAGCGCTACAAAGATCAACAAGCTTGTTTAATTTTTTTTTAAAATATATAAAAAAATAAGGTAATTAAAAAAGACCATACAATTCTAAATGACTTTGAATGAAACATCTAATGATAATACACTGCTGGGAAAAAAAAAAAAGAAGCCATTACAGATTAATGATTTCCATTACAAACCATCAGCTAACCATTAAAACCATTACCACTGCCATTATTGATGTTTAATTTTATCCACTAGACATAACATGCCAACAATAGAAGGTAATAAATTACCAGTAGTGACCCACATATATATTTTAGAGTTTCCAGTACAATTTCCATTATATCCATTAAAACCATTACACATTCTATGAGGGTTTCTACTGTGTTTTTTTTTTTTTTCTCCAGCGGTGGAGATTTTAATGAACTTTGGGTTATTTTAAGTAAGGAATAACACACTGTTATAGGAAAATAGTCACCAGTGGGGTGTTGTGAACAAGCGGGGTTACTGTAACTACCCCAGTCTTCCCCAAAGACGTGTTTATTCCATACTTATGAGCTTTTGGGAATTCTCCAAAAACGTTAATTTGATGGTTATAATTAAGTTATAATTGAAGTTCTAATTAAACATAAAAGAAACACTAGCGATGGCTTCTTGTGTAAAGATAATTTGAGGTATAATATGTAAGGAATAATGTACATCAGTCTGGAAATAATGCGCTGGGGGTGGAGCGACGTGGCATAAAGCGCACGCTCGTCACTCGTAGTGCCGCTGCATCTTCCGAGTTGAAAACCTAACACACCAACACGAACTTCCACGTGCTGCGTACATACAGTGTCATCACGTACGTATTACTCACTACAGAAAACGACGGGCAGGAAATGGGAAGGAGATCCAGAAAGCTTCCGTGTCATGAAACGAATACTTTCTGAGTCGGAAATTCAGCCTCTGGCATTTAAAAGTGTAAAAAAAAAACCAACATTTCCATCATTTCGACTCGTATTTATCACAGTAACCTGACAGCTTTGTTGACTTGAGGATATCGAGGATACCGTTTTTTTTTTTCTGTTCGCACATGCCGATATTCACGACGGACAACTTCATTTTTCATAAAACAAAGTCGCTGTTCATATGATTACGCCGTTAAATCGATACTGCGGGGTTGAAAAATGAAAGCGAGGTGTCTAGCGCTGTTTACGGCATAATGAAGAGGAACAACATCGATCCATAAATCAGGAAAACGCTCCAAATCAGTCATAACGTGGAAAAGGTGTTATTTTAATAACACTATACACTAGCATTCAGTGATGGATATAGGAATTAATGTATGTGTGTGTGTGTGTGTGTGTGTGTGTGTGTGTGTGGTGATGTCTGAGAGCAGAAGGATGTTAGAGGGATGAAGTGTGAGATCCGAGGTCAAGCTTCAGGGCTTTTTTCTCCTTTTGATGCATCAGTGTGTGTGTGTGTGTGTGTGTGTGTGTGTGTACGTGTTGGGAAAAATGGTACAGGGGAAAGTGCTAATGGCTGAAGCCCAGCAATCGTTTCACACCTCCGGCACTTGCCAAGTGACATCTTAGCAGCCTTTCACTTCTCTCAAACACACACACACACACACACACACACACACATTCTGCCCAAGTGACCTGAGTTTCTGAGCATACTGTATCCACCAGACCCTTTACCTGATCATTTGTTCATCAGAAGGCAACCACACACACACACACACACACACACACACTCATTCTACAGTACTATGTCCATGTTGCTGTGACGACCCATTTGCATGGAGATGATAATGAGGGTAAATTGAATCTGCAGCTGAGGTGACCCCATAATGGCAGAATAAGGTGGCTGGGGACGTGTGTGTGTGTGTGTGTGTGTGTGTGTGTGTGTGTACGCACCTGCGTGACAAAATGAGAGACTCAATAAGGGCACATTTTTTTGCTGTAAGAACGTAAATACGACTCTTCAGTACACCTCATTCTCTTTTTGGTTGTTTAGTTTTAAATTAAAATAAAGAAAGCTTGAGTAGACGTCAGAGTCCAGGTCGATGTTTGATAACAGTTTGATAGGATACGATTCGCTAGAAAATGAAAATGGCTTTTGTTATTTGTATTTAAAAAAAAAAAAAAATTACATTTCTTCATTTGGCTGAGTTTTATTATTATTATTTTAACTTACTACATACAAGTAAATGAACACATTCACTCCAAGCACAGAGCTGAGCTGTTCAGGGTTGAGGCTCATGTTTGAGGTTTTAGCAGTGGCTCTGTGGAAGTTCTGGGATTTGAACTGCCACTATTTGCCAGATATAAGGTAATATCCAATAAGCCAATATCCAGATGTTGCACAATCGGTGGGCAGCTTGTTAACCGTCCCATTTAGCGCCATAGTTGTTACTGCTCCTAGTGGTCAGAAATGGGAACTGCAACAAACACTGATAGAGGCCTATTGGAGCAGGAATCAAGCTGCCTCGTGCTCAGATGATTGGATGTTTAGATTAAATGCTCAGATTAAAAATACTTTGTGGAGCCTTGTTTTATACGAAATAATAATACTTCAGTCATAATCAAATACATTTGATTATGCATGTGTATGCATCTATGATTGCTATGATTATTGTATTATAAGATCCATCCATCTTCTATACCACTTATCCTTCTTCAGGGTCACGGGGAACCTGGAGCCTATCCCAGGGAGCATGGGGCACAAGGCGGGGTACACCCTGGACAGGGTGCCAATCCATCGCAGGGCACAATCACACACTACGGACACTTCGGACATGCCAATCAGCCTACCTTTGGACTGGGGGAGGAAACCCCCGCAGGGGGAGAACATGCAAGACCTGGAGGTGTGAGGTGTATGTGCTAACCACTAAGCCACCGTGTGCCCTCTATTATAAGAAGCAAAGATTGGAAAGAGTGGATAATGTCAGAAATTCTGTCTGAAATTTGGGGTTGTGAAATTGTGTCACTTGTGCATTTGGCCGATTGAAAATGTGAGAATTTGAGTATTTAGGCAGGTTGTAATTTGTGAATTTAACCGTTTGGGCATGTACAAATTTAGGCATTTGAGCATATGGGAATTTTGGTAATTTATATAGAGTACTACTGCATGGAACGATTTCAGCATTTGAGTGTATGGGTATTTGGGACATTTGAGCATTTGAAGATTTTGACTTTCAAAAATGTCAAAACTTTTTTTTGAGAATTTTAACATTTGAGTGTTTATGACTTTAAATCACTTGAAATTTTAATCATTTGACCATTTGTGTATTTGGGGGTGAATTTAGCCACTCGACCCAGTGAGAATTTGGACATTTTTCTATACGGGACTTTAGTAAATTAGATATTTGGTATATTTTATGCATTGGATTGCTTGTGAATTTTGGTGTGAAATACATGTAATGGCTGAGTTACCCTTTTCCAATTCCCAAATTGTCAGTTGTATTTGGGGTGAGGGGGAGTGGGGGGGGGTATTACTAAAACCTGGCAACCATGTTAACGTTAATGTTATTACCTTGAGTAAAGCTGAAAAATCTAAAACCACTCGAATTGAGCTGCTAGACTGTAGCAAAATTCACGAGTGAAAGAAACTCAACAGTAACTCCATGTCATCACACCACCCTCTGTTGTAATGTTAGGAAAGAGTTAGCCAATCTTGAAAGCCATCGTGAAGGAGGCGTGGTCTTTATGTATCATGCGACTAAAATCCGTAACTCGTCTAAGAACCAAAGAATTCCCTCAACAAGAAATTTCTACTTGGAAACTTACAGTAGGACTGTCTCCTAAACCCAGAGTTCAGCAAGTGATGTCAAATCAACATGGCTGCCCACAGCATCAACAGTAAACAAAGTAACGCCTCTTACCTTTAAATAAGTTATGCTCTATATACACGTTCATGTTTTTTTTTTTTCCCCCACACTTTTTACCTTGAACTCATGGAGGTCAGAAATGACGTAATTCCGAGTTTCCAACTTCCCACTTCTGAGGTAAGCATCTGTATCGGCATCATTTGGACGTATGAACTGTTTGCCCGACAGCTTTCCACATTAATAGACTTATCATCTCCATCTGACTGATGGATTGCTAACAATAAAAAGAACTGACACACACACACGCACAAACTAAATCACCCTGCAGGAACAGGCTAGCGTGATCATTAAAGATGGCTATAAAAAAATGGTTGTGAAATCGGCTCGAAGCACAGTACAACTCCAGATTGACACCCAAGAGCTGACGTTCCACTTCTTCAGGCTAAAACTGTTTACACATTTTTTTTGTTCAGCCTCAGTACACACTCACACACCTCTTATTCACAGCTCTACCTCTCACCTCTTTTCTCTCAACTATCTCTCTCTCTCTCACACACACACACACACACACATCTCTCTGTGATATATATTTTATACTTTATATAAAGGTGCTACTGCTACACCTCAGCTTTATTCATTCATAATTTTACACTCATGCTGACTTCCATTTATTATTCAGAAATTCATCATTAACTGACAGTTCAGATCCACTCGGGCCTGGCCTTGCTTCAGGGTGGCTTAGTGCTTGGGCTCTTTGGTATTTACAGTGAGGGAAAAAAGTATTTGATCCCCTGCTGATTTTGTACGTTTGCCCACTGACAAAGAAATGATCAGTCTATAATTTTAAAGGTAGATTTATTTGAACAGTGAGAGACAGAATAACAACAAAAAAAATCCAGAAAAACGCATGTCAAAAATGTTATAAATTGATTTGCATTTTAATGAGGGAAATAAGTATTTGACCCCCTCTCAATCAGAAAGATTTCTGGCTCCCAGGTGTCTTTTAAACAGGTAACGAGCTGAGATTAGGAGCAAACTCTTAAAGGGAGTGCTCCTAATCTCAGCTTGTTACCTGTATAAAAGACACCTGTCCACAGAAGCAATCAGTCAATCAGATTCCAAACTCTCCACCATGGCCAAGACCAAAGAGCTCTCCAAGGATGTCAGGGACAAGACTGTAGACCTACACAAGTCTGGAATGGGCTACAAGACCATTGCCAAGCAGCTTGGTGAGGAGGTGACAACAGTTGGTGCGATTATTCGCAAATGGAAGAAACACAAAAGAACTTTCAATCTCCCTTGGCCTGGGGCTCCATGCAAGATCTCACCTCGTGGAGTTGCAATGATCATGAGAACAGTGAGGAATCAGCCCAGAACTACACGGGAGGATCTTGTCGATGATCTCAAGGCAGCTGGGACCATAGTCACCAAGAAAACAATCGGTAACACACTACGCCGTGAAGGACTGAAATCCTGCAGCGCCCGCAAGGTCCCCCTGCTCAAGAAAGCACATATACATGCCCGTCTGAAGTTTGCCAATGAACATCTGAATGATTCAGAGGACAACTGGGTGAAAGTGTTGTGGTCAGATGAGACCAAAATGGAGCTCTTTGGCATCAAGTCAACTCGCCGTGTTTGGAGGAGGAGGAATGCTGCCTATGACCCCAAGAACACCATCCCCACCGTCAAACATGGAGGTGGAAACATTATGCTTTGGGGGTGTTTTTCTGCTAAGGGGACAGGACAACTTCACCGCATCAAAGGGACGATGGACGGGGCCATGTACCGTCAAATCTTGGGTGAGAATCTCCTTCCCTCAGCCAGGGCATTGAAAATGGGTCGTGGATGGGTATTCCAGCATGACAATGACCCAAAACACACGGCCAAGGCAACAAAGGAGTGGCTCAAGAAGAAGCACATTAAGGTCCTGGAGTGGCCTAGCCAGTCTCCAGACCTTAATCCCATACAAAATCTGTGGAGGGAGCTGAAGGTTCGAGTTGCCAAACGTCAGCCTCGAAACCTTAATGACTTGGAGAAGATCTGCAAAGAGGAGTGGGACAAAATCCCTCCTGAGATGTGTGCAAACCTGGTGGCCAACTACAAGAAACGTCTGACCTCTGTGATTGCCAACAAGGGTTTTGCCACCAAGTACTAAGTCATGTTTTGCAGAGGGGTCAAATACTTATTTCCCTCATTAACATGCAAATCAATTTATAACATTTTTGACATGCGTTTTTCTGGATTTTTTTTGTTGTTATTCTGTCTCTCACTGTTCAAATAAATCTACCATTAAAATTATAGAATGATCATTTCTTTGTCAGTGGGCAAACGTACAAAATCAGCAGGGGATCAAATACTTCTTTCCCTCACTGTAGGGAATTGGGAGTTTAGCTATTTGAGTATGTGAAATTGAGACATTAGGAATATGAGCATTTGGTTATTTTGTAATGTAATGTAATGTAATGTAGTTGTTTTTTTTCTTGTGAATTTGTGCATTTGCATATTCGATTGTTTAGGAAATGTTCAGATTTTTTTACATTTGAGCATGTAAGAATTTGGGCATTATTTTGGGCATTTGGTAATTTAAAAAACTTGATCATTTGGGCTTTTTTTATGTATTGCTTATTATTTCTCTCTTATTAAAAAAATTTGTTATTCATAATGATTTAAAAATCCTTATTTACACTGTAAGTAATTTGTGCATTTGGCCAATTGAGAATTTGAGCATTTAGGTACAGTATTTGAGAATGTTGTTATTTCTAAAATGGACCAATTGTGCATGTACAGATTTGAGCATTTGTGCATATGGGAATTCAGGAATTTAGTAATTAATGTATTTCATAAATTAGACATTTATTTGCTTGGGAAATTTAGACTTTTTCTCTTTCTAGGAATTTGAGCATTGGATTTGCGTACTTTGGCATTTGGGTATTTGGGAATTTTTGACATTTTGTAATTTGGCCATTTGGGAAGTTGGGAATTTTGGAATTTGAGCAATTCCAACTTCAATCTTTTTTTGTAAATTTAGGTATATGGGTATTCTTGAATTTGTGCGCTTGGTTATTTTAGAATTCCGAGCATTTGGATATTTGGGATTGTAGAAATTTAGCCAGGTATTTGAACATATGAGAATTTCGAATGGAAATTTAGTCATTTATATATTTAAAAATGACGCATTTGAAAAAAATTAGACTTGTTAGAAGCCTAAGCGTTGACTTTGCCCATTCGGGCATGTATTTTGAATTTGTGCATTTGACCGTTTCGTGCATTCGGGATATTTACGCAGTTGAGAATTGGATCATATGAAATGTTGGAGATTTGATCGTTTACACCTTTTGACATTCAAGAATTTTATCATTTGGGAATTGCCATTTGAGTGTTTAGCAATTACAGCCTTTGGAAATTTAAGAATATGGGTATTCGGGAGTTTGTGATATATTATATATTATTATATTTTGATAAGTTGAGCATTTCAAAAATGTACGATTTTCGGCCGTTTAGAAATTCGTGATTTGATCAATCGTAGAAGTTTGGGATTTGAGAATTAGGGCATGAGCATTTGGGAATGTGACCGCTGAACTTTTTGTGAAAAGCTGCTGTGTGTATGTGGGCACCGGGGTGACAGATACAGGTGTGAAAAGCAGATCTAACACTTTAGAGGGCCAACAAGTATACTTTAAACTGCTTACATGCGGAGAGGAGAGTGGAAAAATATAGGACAGTGATGAGTGATGAGTGAGAAAAGTCAAGGAGCGGGGAGAGGCGGTAAAATCAGAAGGATTAGGGGAGAAAAAAAACAGGATCAAAGGACAGACGGAGAGGTTACGCTACACTCAGACAGAGGTATTAGGCGAGGGGGAAAGAGAACGTGGAAAGAAATGATGAAACACACACAGTAATACATGCAGGCAGTGCAAGCCAGGATGATGGAGAGAGATGCTGAAAGACAAATGGAGGTAAAGAAAGAAGCAGAAAGGCAAAGAGAGCGATGCGAGTGAACAGAGGAATCCTGATGGAGATTTTCTTTTTTTTTTTTTTTTTTTTTGCTTTGCTTAGTGGCAGGAGAAATGGAGTTATTCAGCATGGAGGAGAGAGAAGGAAGGAAGGAGGAGTCAGACGTGAATGTATGAATCTGGAAAAAGAAACCGATTCTCTGAATTAGGTGAAAGCAAATCGAACGTCTTTTACGTGGTTTGAGGTTTCAGATAGAGTCGTGGACGTTTGTGTCGACGCACGTCATCGTTACAAATGGGTTGTGTCACGGTGTTCGGGAACAAAAGACGAACATGACACGCAATCTGTCTGCTAAATGGACTGACAGGCGAGAACACAGGCTGTGTGTGTGTGTGTGTGTGTGTGTGTTTTGTGTACACTGATCAGTTTACTCCGATGACAAGCGTTCGCACTCAGATTAATTGCTTTGTGTTGTGTTGAACTCGTGTCATCAGTTCATTGGAATGCTTTATCTACACGCTGGCTGCCTCTGACCTCCATTTCATGACCACTGGAGTATCAACAGCATCGGGATGGAAATGTCTGAAATGTACCTTTAAGTGAATAATGTTCAAAAGGAAACAGGATTAAAAAATAACAAAAACGAGGTCATATTTAACATAATCTCACACAGACACGGGCAATACTGTGTAAGATATTAAGCAACATTGGAATAAAAGAAACCGATCGAGGCCAGAGGTGGGAGATCCTGTTAATGATCTTTAGACATACACTGATCGGTCAGAACATTATACTCACCTGCCTAATATTGTGGAGGTCCGCCTTGTGCCACCAAAACAGCTCTGAGCCATCGAGGCATGGGCTCCACAAGACCTCTGAAGATCCTTTAAGTCCTGTGAGGTATGAGGTGGGGCCTCCGTGGCTCCAACATCGAGCTCGATCGGATTGACCTCTGGGGAATTTGGAGACCACCTTGAACTCTTTGTCATGTTCCTCAAACCGTTCCTGAACGATTGCATTGTGGCAGGGAGCGTTATCCTGCTGAAAGAGGATAATGAAGGGGTGTACTTGGTCTTCAACAAAGTTTAGGTAGGTGGTACGTGTCAAGGTAACACCCACATGAATGCCACAGGATCCAAGGTTTCCCAGCAGAACATTGCCCAGAGCATCACACTTCCTCCACCGGATTGCTTTTTCCCATAGTGCATCCTGGTGCCATGTCTTCCGCAGGTAAGTGACACACATGATGTAAAAGAAAACGTGATTCATCAGACCAGGCCACTGTCTTCCATTGCTCATTGATCCAGTTCTGATGCTCACGTGACCATTATAGGAGCTTTCGGAGGTGTACAGGGGGTCAGCATGGGCACTCTGACCGGTCTACAGCTACGCAGCTCTATACACAGCAAGCTGTGATGCTCTGTGTGTTCTGACTCCTTTCTATCAGAACCGGTGTTAACTTTTTCAGCGATTTGTGCTACACTAGCTCTTCTATGACCCGACGGTCCAGCCTTCACTCCCCACACGCATTCATGAGCCTTGTGCGCCCAAGACCCTGTCACCAAAACCTGCCGTTTTGGAGATGCTCTGACTCAGTCGTCTAGCCATCACAATTTGGCCCTTGTCGAAGTCGCTCAGATCCTTACACTCGCCCATTTTTCCTGCTTCCAACACTGGAACTGTCTGTTCACTTGCTGCCTAATATATCCTACCCCTTGACAGGTGCCACTGTAATGAGATAATCAATGTTCTTCACTTCACCTGTCAGTGGCTTTAATGTTGTGGCTGATCTAGTGTACATCTGTGTGCTTGGAAGCTGATCCTGGAGCTCTGAAGCTGAGAAAGAACTTGAATATGAATCTGAATGATGAATTATACTGTGTATCACTTAGAAATATATATATATATATATTTTTTTTTTTTTTTTTAAATAATTTTGTTTTGGGGTGAATTTAAGGCTTTTATATTTTTTTGCCAATGTTTTGAAACATCTCAACACATCGAAATGATGCGACGCGTTTGGGATTCCCAATTAAAAGTCCATGCTTTCAGAGAGAACCCAAGCACTCAGTATTTAGCCAATTAGTTAAGTGGAGTCAAAATGGTAGATGCAAACCATTAAATTCTAAAAATATCTCATTCATAATGGCTTTTAGCTGTTAACTTTTACCAGCACATTAACAGTAGCGTGGTTACACTTGTGGTAACAGTTGTTTTGAGATCACTGTAAAAAAAAAACAAAAACAAAAAAAAAACGAATATTTGAGTAGAACACGAAACCCTGATGCTTCAACATTCAGCTAATTTGCATAACATCTGTAATTTTGATATTTCTATTTTTGAGATATTTATTTAGGGTAATGTTTTTTTTTTGTTATTGTTTTTTGTTTTTATATCTGAAAATCATAACCTGTATTTTTTTATTTATGATTTTTTTTTTTTTTTTTTTAAAAGCTAATCTTACTCCCTAGCAAGTTCAAAAGAACAAAGCAAAAAAGAAAAAAAAAAGTTGCAAAAATGTAAGTGTAGTAAAATGTATTTACTGTGATGTGTATATAATTCAAATATATGAAATTCATATTTAAATACTTCTGTCAGCTTCATATGTGTTAGTCTGACATCATAGCGTCGTGGCTCTTCCCTAGACATCCTTTATTTTACATGGATTGCGACAAACAACTTATAGCATAATGATACATAAGTATCTTATAGGGCGCTTATGGATAAAACTGGATAATAACATCATCTCCCATAGTGACAGACAATATAATACCACAAGATAATAAACCATAAAAGCATTAAAAACATATCTTGTGTCTAGAAAATCTGGATATGAAATGTTTTTACAGACAATCTGTCATTCTCATTGTGTACCTTCTGACTTCTCTTACTGGGAACAGCTTCATAAAGTTCATAAAGTTCAGCACTTGAAGCTGTTTGTAATTTCGCATGCAGTAAATTAGACCAATAATTAGTCTTGTATTGTTTAGTATTTTGTATATGCTTTTGTTTTTCTTTAATGCACTCAGGGATTACTTGGCTCGTACTTCCAAGGCTTGCAAATTTTGAAAAGTAAAAAGGTCACTAATATCAGTTTGGCTTTTTGCCAGACAAATTGCATTCACATTCTAGATGGTTATTCATGGCCCATTATTACTTAAGGAAATAGCTCAAATAAATGGAAAAAGAAAAAGAAAAAAACAAACAAACAAACAAAAAAAAAACCCTTCTGTTTCTTGTGTCTCAGGAAGTGGGTGAGTGTGGACAGAGTGAATGGAGAAGCAGGTGCGCATGGACAGGAGTGACTGAGTGAAGACAGGCATGGTCAGGTGTATGACGGGTCTGGTCAGAATGTCTGAGGAAATGAAAGGGCGTGGTCAGAGTCTTCGTGGAAGTGGAAAGATGTGGTTATAGTACTGTGGATGTGAAAGGGCGTGGTCAGAGTCTCTGTGGAAGTGGAAAGTTGTGGTTACAGTACTGTGGATGTGAAAGGGTGTGGTTAGAGTGTCTGTCGAAGTGGACAGGTGTGTTTAGAGTGTCTGTGGAAGTGGACAGGTGTGTTTAGAGTGTCTGTAGAAGTGCACAGGTGTGTTTAGAGTGTCTGTAGAAGTGGAAAGATGTGGTTATAGTACTGTGGAAGTGGACAGGTGTGTTTAGAGTGTCTGTGGAAGTGGACAGGTGTGTTTAGAGTGTCTGTAGAAGTGCACAGGTGTGTTTAGAGTGTCTGTAGAAGTGCACAGGTGTGTTTAGAGTGTCTGTAGAAGTGGAAAGATGTGGTTATAGTACTGTGGAAGTGGACAGGTGTGTTTAGAGTGTCTGTAGAAGTGGACAGGTGTGTTTAGAGTGTCTGTAGAAGTGCACAGGTGTGTTTAGAGTGTCTGTAGAAGTGCACAGGTGTGTTTAGAGTGTCTGTAGAAGTGGAAAGATGTGGTTATAGTACTGTGGAAGTGGACAGGTGTGTTTAGAGTGTCTGTAGAAGTGGACAGGTGTGTTTAGAGTGTCTGTAAAAGTGGACAGGTGTGTTTAGAGTGTCTGTAGAAGTGGACAGGTAGTGTCTGTAGAAGTGGACAGATGTGTTTAGAGTGTCTGTAGAAGTGGATGGGCGTGGTTAGAGTGTCTGTAGAAGTGGACAGATGTGTTTAAAGTGTCTGTAGAAGTGGAAAGATGTGGTTATAGTACTGTGGAAGTGAACAGGTGTGTTTAGAGTGTCTGTAGAAGTGGACAGGTGTGTTTAGAGTGTCTGTAGAAGTGGACAGGTGTGGTTAGAGTGTCTGTAGAAGTGGACAGGTGTGTTTAGAGTGTCTGTAGAAGTGGACAGGTGTGTTTAGAGTGTCTGTAGAAGTGGACAGGTGTGGTTAGAGTGTCTGTAGAAGTGGAAAGTTGTGGTTAGAGTGTCTGTAGAAGTGGAAAGTTGTGGTTAGAGTGTCTGTAGAAGTGGACAGGTGTGTTTAGAGTGTCTGTAGAAGTGGACAGGTGTGGTTAGAGTGTCTGTAGAAGTGGACAGGTGTGTTTAGAGTGTCTGTAGAAGTGGACAGGTAGTGTCTGTAGAAGTGGACAGGTGTGTTTAGAGTGTCTGTAGAAGTGGACAGGTGTGTTTAGAGTGTCTGTAGAAGTGGACAGGTGTGTTTAGAGTGTCTGTAGAAGTGGACAGGTGTGTTTAGAGTGTCTGTAGAAGTGGACAGGTGTGTTTAGAGTGTCTGTAGAAGTGGACAGGTGTGGTTAGAGTGTCTGTAGAAGTGGAAAGTTGTGGTTAGAGTGTCTGTAGAAGTGGACAGGTGTGGTTAGAGTGTCTGTAGAAGTGGACAGGTGTGTTTAGAGTGTCTGTAGAAGTGGACAGGTGTGTTTAGAGTGTCTGTAGAAGTGGACAGGTGTGGTTAGAGTGTCTGTAGAAGTGGACAGGTGTGGTTAGAGTGTCTGTAGAAGTGGAAAGTTGTGGTTAGAGTGTCTGTAGAAGTGGACAGGTGTGGTTAGAGTGTCTGTAGAAGTGGAAAGTTGTGGTTAGAGTGTCTGTAGAAGTGGACAGGTGTGGTTAGAGTGTCTGTAGAAGTGGAAAGTTGTGGTTAGAGTGTCTGTAGAAGTGGACAGGTGTGGTTAGAGTGTCTGTAGAAGTGGAAAGTTGTGGTTAGAGTGTCTGTAGAAGTGGATGGGCGTGGTCAGAGTGTCTGCGAGGTGGCTGGGTGGAGTCAGAGTGTATATGGAAGCAGGTGGGCATGGTCAGACTTTCATGTCATGCTTTTAACGATTCAGAAAGTGTGCTCGTGATGAATCTCTTATTTACACCAGCGTACTGTTGAAACTCGGTGTACTCATCAGTTTTTCACTGTGTTTTACTATTTAAGTGTTGAATCCAGCATCGGTGAGGTCGAGCACATGTCAGTGTGTGTGTGTGTGTGTGTGTGTGTGTGTGTGTGTAGGTGTGTGCTCATGCTTGATGGGATTTTGGGTAGAGTTTGTAATTTCACACCTGACCACTCATCCATTTCACCAGCGAGCATTTAACCGAGCTCACAGCCGGAGAGAGCGAACACACACACACACACACACACACACACACACACGTACACATTCGGGAGCCTGGTTGCCATGGTGACGATGCTGCAGCTTGGTCCTGCGATTGTTTAAAAGCAGAAATTGGTTGCCGCTATTGTTCGAAGTACTATCGTTGACAGCTGCCTCCATTCATCATCATTATCCTCATTATACAGTATGTTGGAGATGTGACACATGTTCTGTCATCACGTGTGTGACGCGTGTTGGAGAACATCACGGCTACGCTTATCAGTTATCACGAGGAGGATGATTATGATGATGATGATGATGATGATGATGGTCCGAACTATCTAACCAAATGTGTGTTACATAACAGATGGGTTGTTGATTGACACCTGCATTGAGTATCAGGTGTAGTATCAGGCAGTCACACACATACACACACACACACACACACACACACAGACACACAGGAGAAGTGGCTTTGAACAGGCAGGCAGAGTGGATAATTTGATGAGAGAGAGAGAGAGAGAGAGAGAGAGAGAGAGAGAGAATTGGGAAATGAAAGAAAGAGTCAGAGAGAGATGGAAATAGTAAATAAAAGAGAATTATGTGAAATAAGAAAGAGAAAAATATGAAATAGGACAGACAGAGAGATGCAAAATGAAAGGAAAAGGACAAGGGCATGAAAAAGATTAAGAGATGGGAAATTTAGGAGAGAGAGAGACAATGAGATGAAATGAAGAGAGTGAGAAAGAGAAATAGGAAGAGAGAGAGATGGGAAGAGAAAGAGAAAGAAAGAAAAAAGGAGAGAAAGATGGGAAATAGAGAGACATAGAGTGAGTAGAGTGAGGAATATGCGCAAAGAATGGGACGAGAAATGAAAGAGACCGAGAGAGATGAAAGAGAAGGATGGGATGAGAAAGAGAAAGTTGGAGAGAGACAGCATGAAGGAAAATAGGAAAGAAAGGTGGAAAACGAATAATAGAAAGAAGGGAAAAAAAAACAAGAGGAAGATGATGCGCGAGAGAGTGAGAGCATCAGAAAGAAAGAAAAATAGGAAGTTGAAAAGACAGAGAGAGACAAAGGAGGAGAGATGAAGAGAGAATGGTATGAAATGGAAAAGAAATGAGAGAGAGAGAGAGAAAGAGAGTACTTTTCAGTTCGAGAGAAATAAATGGGGTTAAAAAGAGAAAAATGAGAGGGGTGTTTGAAAAAGTAAAGTTATTAGAGAAGCAGAGCTGAGAAAACAGAAAGCAGGAGAGATGAGGACAGAACTGAGAGAGAGAGAGAGAGATAGAGAGAGAGAGAGGGGGGAGGGGGGGGTGGAGGACTGGCTATCTCTTCTCTCTCTCACTTGCCCTGCATGATCAGAAGAAAAGAGACATAGAGCCATGCACACTGACTCTCCTCCATGATCAAAAGTGAAAAGGAAAGAAGTGTGTGTGTGTGTGTTAGAGATAGCTAGAGAGAGAGAGAGAGAGAGAGAGAGAGAGAGAGAGGGAGAGAGTCAGAGCTAGAGAACCTCTGCTTCATAAATTGTGTGGGTGGTGCGTCAGTCAACTCTGATATCAAAGTACTCATACCTGGACTGAAACGGCTTTGTGTGTGTGTGTGTGTGTGTGTGTGTGTGTGTGTGTGTGTGTGTGTTGAGCTCCTTATAAGGACTGCATCCTGTTCACATAGACTTCATGGAAACAAAAGATAGTGAAAATGTGTAAATATTATTATTATTATTATTATTATTATTATTATTATTATTAAGAACATTCTGAAGGAACATGGAAGGAAATAAATTGAATTTGCTTTTCCTCTGGGGGAACCAGGTTCACAAAGAAAGTGTGTGAATTTGTATTGAAGTGTCTATTTATTTATTTATTTATTTATGTGTTTGTTTATTTGTTCAGCAGCTGGAAGACCAGCTGATGTTAATCTATCCAGTATGGGTGCACCTGTGCCCACTCTAGCCTCAGAATCCTGCTCTTGGCTGACAGAACAGGAAGCGGTGTGGTCTTCTGCTGTCGTAGTCCATCCGCCTCAAGGGTCGACATGCTCCGAGATGCTTTTCTGCTCATCACGGATGGTAAGAGTGGTTATTTGAGTAGTCATAGCCTTCCGGTCCGTCTGAACTATTACAAAACGTTCAGCCTCTCTCATCGAAATGAAAATGTTTTGTTGTTGTTGTTGTTGTTGTTGTTGTTGTTGTTATTTTTCGCACCGTTCAGAAAATCCCAGGAAATCAGCAGCGTCCGCCCCCAAAAAAAAATCCGTCCGTGGTTAAAGTCACCTGCCTCTGAACGATTTTATGCATCTGCCACGTGATTGGCTGATTGGATAATCAATGAGCAGATGTCACAGGTGTTCCTAATAAAGTGGCCGTTGAGTGTCTAAAGGATGTACTTTTATTTCCTGCATTGTATGTGTCATTCTCCACCCATTAAATGCTCATAAAAACTCATCCTTTACTGTGTGTGTGTGTGTGTGTGTGTGTGTGTGTGTGTGTATCCCGGACCCTCTCTATTTTGGGTGGCATGCGAGTTTTATTGTTCACTGATAGGGAATAACGGCGCAAAATGATATCCCATTATTTGTTTCGAGATTTCAGAAGACATCAGGCCAAATTTAGAAATCTGGGGCAAAAATTACGAAATATAAATCACATCTTACATGCTCTAATTAGACAATCACACACACACACACACACACACACACACACACAGATACAGACACACACAACCGGGCCTCAAACACCTGTCTGAACGGCTCCCCCAGGTCCCAAAACGCATAAACATTCATTACCAGCTTCCTTCTCCTTCTTTCAGCTTATTCTTCCTAAGAGATTTAAATTACCATGAGATATTTAAACAGAGCAAAGAAGCGTGGAATAACAATAAAATGAAGCTGCTATTTGGTTTTATTATTACGTCTCACACCATCGAAGCCCGGGGGACCCGCTACACGGAGAAGTTTAAAGCTCAGATGAAGGCTTCGTATCTCGGTATAAAGAAAGGCCTCTAATTCTCCGGCGCTCGTTATTCAGCTCAGGCACTTCAGCGAGACTGGATGAATCTGGGGCAAATTCAAAAGGAAACACACGTTTCGATTGAGTGCAAATTGGCCCTGTATTATCTTCCCACAAGTCCTTTCATACGCAGAAATTGACTTGCTCGACGTTAGAATCCGACGCCGTTTTCAAACGCCACCGTCACCGTCGCAGGATAATGAGCTTGCTTTTTTAGCCGAACGCCGTTTCTTTTCATGCGGCGCGTCTGAGGCCCGTCGAACCAGAACAATGCGATGAAACTTTTTTTTCTTTTCCCCCCACAAAAAAAGCCTATCAGCTGGCTGCATGGCAGAGCGTAGCCCCGCGGTGAATGAGTCACGGGCGGCGTGGTGAATTGATGGCAATCAACTGATTTAAATACACGTGTCAGGAACATCGCCGTGCACCGAGCTTTAAATGTTAGCGTACACGTTGCACATTCATTAGAGGCTTCGGATTACCAGTAAAAACCGACAGAAGAAATAAGCAGGACTCGTAACTGATGAACCAATTATTTCTCTCACAAGTGGAGAAATTAGGCCATGCCTTCTTCAGTGAAGTTGTGCCGTACATGTGGTAAAGACCACACCCTCCACAGTGATAGCTCTGAATGTTCAGCCCAAGCTAGGGATCGATAGTAACCAGTACTGTGTCTGTATTCAATATTAAAAATGGCAGACCGACATATTGAGAGTGAGTGAGTCTTTATCGGTCACGTATACATTACAGTCGAGTGAAATTCTTTTCTTCGCATACCCCAGCATGTCAGGAGGTTGGGGTCAGAGCGCAGGGTCAGCTATGATACAGCGCCCCTGGAGCAGAGAGGGTTAAGGGCCTTGCGCATGGGCTCAACTAGTAACCCAGAGCCTTAACCGCTAAGCCACCACTGCCCCGTATAGACATATAGAGAAGCCACACGCCCTTTACTGTGACTGACAGACCCAGATGCCACACCTCTTCTACTAGGACTCAAAAGCCATGTCTGCTATAAGAGAAATTATAAACAAAGAGGCCACGCCTCCTTCATTGCAACTGAAGTGCTCAGAGACCACAGCTTTTTTTCTGGGACTGACAGACACAGTGGCCACACCTCTTCAACTAGGACTGACATGGGCAAAAGCCACACCTCCTCCACTCGGACCGACATACACAAAGGCCACACCTCCTTCACTGTGACTAACAGGCATCATGGCCACAACTCTTTTTGGGACCTAAAATCATAGAAGTCATGTCCTCTTCACTGAGACTAACAGACACAGAGGCCACACCTCCTCTACGGGGACCGACATGCACAGAGGCCACACCTCCTTCACTATGACTAACAGGCGCAAAGGTCCCGCCTCTTTTTGGGACTGAAAAGCATAGAAGTCATGTCCCCTTCACTGAGACTAACAGACACAGAGGCCACACCTCCTCTACTGGGACCGACATACACAGAGGCCACACCTCCTTCACTGTGACTAACAGGTACAAAGGTCCCGCCTCTTTTTGGGACTGAAAGGCATAGAAGTCATGTCCCCTGCACTGAGACTAACAGACACAGAGGCCACACCTCCTCTACTGGGACCGACATGCACAGAGGCCACACCTCCTTCGCTGTGACTAACAGGAGCAAGCCTTTCTCTGGGATTGACGAGCTTAAAGGCCACGCCTCCTTCACTAAGACTGAAATAAAAGAGGCCACCCCTACCCCCACACAAAGGTAGGGTGTTAATTCTTTACACTCTCAACGTGTGTATGTGTGTTGTTTTTGTGTGTGTGTGTGTGTGTGTGTGTGTGTTTTTTTAAAGAGATTCGTGTTTCATTCTAAAGAGTGGCATTTAACTTCCCAAGATCTCGCTGCATTTCCTAATCATCCGAAGTCCCTTAATCCTTTCTCACGCACTCCTTGCATTAACGACCTTCCGCAGTGCGTAGAGACCTTTACTAACATCAGCCTCTCGCTGCAGATACAAACAAGTCCTCGTTCCCCATCCTGCACACATGTATCACACACACCTGTACACACACACACACCTGTACACACACACACACACCTGTGCACATACTTTAATCGGATTAACCTTCATGCAGTCCGCGCTGGTCTGTTGCCATTTTCTCCAGGTCTAATTTGAGTTTAAGTTAGCTAAGCTAAATGCCAGTATTGCGCTGTGTACTCGCTCAGTCAATAGTCATGTCGTTGTGTAGACACTCCCATCACGCCTGGCCTTTACAGACATGGATCGTTCCTGCAAACACAGCTGTGTGTTCTGTTCACTTTCAGTTTAACTGCAGCCACTGTGTTTAAACTAAAAACGCACCAATACCATTTTTTTTTGCTACTTGTCGATCCTGATAACGATACACATAACGAAAAAAAGCACCGTGTTAGTATTATTCAATCAGGGAGTTTTCGGGGGTCCTAAGTATCCTTCCCACAACGTGATGCTCCCAGCACCATGCTTCACAGTACTTCATGAACAATGCTGGATTTCTGCTAATTGTACTGTAGGACTTTGTGTCACTTTTATTGGTCACATATACATAACAGCACAGTGAAATGGTTTTCCAGCCGTGATACAGCGCCCCCTGGAGCAGACAGGGTTAAGGACCTTGCTCAAGGGCCCAACAGTGGCAGATTGGCAGTGCTGGGGCTTGACCCCCCGACCTCCTGATCAGTAACCCAGAGCCTTAACCGAAAAGCCACCACTGCCCCCTCATTGTGAACAGGTCCTCCAATCAGGGTCTGTCCAGCAAGTTCAGAGTTACTCGTAACCTCGTGGTTGCTTCTCTGATTAATCTCCATTCAGACACTTAGCTGATCGCCGAGTTTTGGTTGCTGTCCCGCTGTATTCTTTGCATTAAATAATTGAGCTCTGCAGGGTGTTGAAAGTTTGGTAGTTTATTCATTTTTTTTGCAACCAATCACTTGTTGAAACTTTTCAGAACTTTGCGTGCGTAATGGAAAAACGGCAGCACAATTTTTTATTTTTTTTTTCTGGAAAATCAGCGCTTCGGATTTACGCCAATTGGCCGTGCGTATACAGGACGTTACGCAGAAACGGTTCATGCAAGTTCAAGATTGAAAATCCATAAGAATTTGCATGGATCTAAACTGATAAAGGTGAAGGTCAGGGTGCGGAATACGTACGGGTTACGGCGTTTGGCTTTTCTCATAACGGAGCGGGTATGAAATACGCGTGTACCTATTAGAGATAATACGGATGCTGTGCTGAATCAGGGTGTGTGAGTTTGTAGTGATGCCTCCACACGGTCAGACGCCACACTTGACGGCTTTGCACGGATTATGTCTTCTTGTTCATGGATAAATGAATAAATGAAATTAGACAATTATATATTTTTAGAGTTACATGTATTTTCTTTTTTTTTTTTTTGACAAACATGATGATTTATTCTTAAAACATCAACAAAGACCTGTTTTCCTAAGAACAATAATTCAGTTTCCCCACTAACTAAAGCCATCTCAAGCAGATTAATAATTCATTATTTAATTATTTAGTGTAAGGCATTTTAATAAAAGAACAGAATCAAAAATAAAAGATTAAAAAGGTATATATATATATATATATATATATATATATATATATATATATATATATATATATATATATATATATATATAAAATAAAATAAAGGAGTCGAGTCAGACACTCACTTGTGTTAGAACAGATTATCAATAATAAAACAAAACCCCTTGATAAATATATAAGTGGTCCTGGGTTGAGTTGTATTTTTTTTATTATTATTTATTTTTTTTGAAAGAAACAAGAAGTCAGGTACATTTTGAACCTCTGGGCCGATTTAAAATGCCTATGACTTACCCGAATCTCAGGTTGATTTCACATCAGCATTAATATAGTACTGTTTTCTGTCTGGAGACGTTTATTTAACGTTTATGGAACGAGTTCCCAGTGTCCGAGCTTCGTAACATTCCGAGGTAAAGCTGTAACGAAGGTTTCTGACACGAGAAACAAGACGAGCTACAAGTTTTTGTCTTATTAACTTCGGGAAAGAGGAAAACAGACGGGACGGGACGCCGGTTTACAGCCGCCATGACGTAAACGAGAGCGGGAACCGGTTTTTTCGGACGTCCCACAACGAACTGTAATAACTACAGCTGGATAAAAAGTACAGCGTGTTAATTACACCACCCTCATCTATCATTCCTTATTCATCCCGGGTTTTTATTTGTACCCCCCCATTGTTTCTAACGTGATTAATATTCCTCTCTTCTTGTTCATTGTTTCTCCTGAAAGTGTTTAAACAATTAATTAGCTCCTAAAAATGGTGGGCTTCGATCAGTTTCCAGGTCACGGGCTGAAGGGCGCAGGATCAAGGAGGCTTTAATTAGAGTATTGGGAAACATCCATCACCTCCTGAGCTACCACTGTTCCTTCCTGCGTTCCTCCAGAATGCTGAGTGCTGAGAATCCACCCAGGGCTTAAACACTCCGTGTGAGTCACACGTGTGAATTTTTGTGAAGGTGCCTTCAGGGTGCTTTCACATATGCAGAGTGTGTATTTATATCCTTTTAAATCCCGCTGTGTTCTCCCGCAAGGTTCCGTTCTCTAGGCAGGCGAGATGACGGCAATCCCGCTCGGGTCCGAGAGCGTCTGAGTAAGGTGATCTCGCTAAGCATGCAAGTGAGTTCTCACACAGAGAGAAAGCAACGTGACTCTGAATCAACTCTGAATCGACTCGACTGCATGTTTGGAAGCGAATCAAACCCTTGGAATTCGTCTCTTGTGGGCGTTATTAGCTAAAGTAGTATACTGTAAAATACAGAGTGGACATTTCCACCACAGACCTCCAGGAGGCACTTCCAGAAAACCTCTGGAGGTCTTCTTCTAAGCCACTTCTTCAACTGTTCACACACTTCCTGTTTGCATGCTATATAAACCACTGGGACTTTAGCGTCATTGTGAAGTCTTGCTGTTTGCTAGCTTTTGTAGTTTGTAAGTTCTGAGCCATGAGGTTTCTTTACTGATATCCTGGCAGGTCCTGTATGACCTGCCACATTTTGTCTTCAAATGAAATAACGCACTAATGTGTGTTCTAGTCTGAAAGTTGGTTGTTTAAGTTATGTTAGCTGCCCAGCTTCGTACAAGCTTAGCTTGTGATCCAGGTTAGCAAAGCAAGCTAGATGTACTGGCTACATACACTCACCAGACGGACCAACGATCTCCACTACTTCCTTCCAAGCTTGATTTTTCTTCATAATGTCTCTATACACAGTTAATAGGAGGCCATATATGACAAGATAAGATGATACTATTATATGCTATTCCATTTTTGTGCATCAGACAGTAAATGGGAACTAACCGGAAGCAGGAACTAAAGTTGTGAGCCTGGGAACTGAAGAAACATCGGACCATGGGATTAGTCAGAAGGATCTTTCTAACTAATTTAAATTCGTCCTTTTACTGAGTCATATCGCGATACACGAAATAGGACAATGCATTAGTTATTTATGGAAATATCTAATCGTTTATTGAGTTATTGATGATATTTGTGATTTCTACGCAAAGGGTCGTTGAACTTTTCCATCTCGATTTTTCCTCACCAATGAACGGAAAAGTTTTACGACTAGGTTGTTTGTTTTTTTTTGGTGAAAAAAACCCAAAGTATCAATTTTGCTCTGTATATTTTTACGTATTTTTTTCTTAAACACTAAAAAATGGCTTCACACTGGTGCATTTACAAATCAATGTATAATAAAGATAATTTATTTAAAATATATATATATATATATACAGTGAGGGAAAAAAGTATTTGATCCCCTGCTGATTTTGTATGTTTACCCACTGACAAAGAAATGATCAGTCTATAACTTTAATGGTAGATTTATTTGAACAGTGAGAGACAGAATAACAACAAAAAAATCCAGAAAAACGCACATCAAAAATGTTATAAATTGATTTGCATTTTAATGAGGGAAATAAGTATTTGACCCCTCTGCAAAACATGACTTAGTACTTGGTTTAAAAACCCTTGTTGGCAATCACAGAGGTCAGACGTTTCTTGTAGTTGGCCACCAGGTTTGCACACATCTCAGGAGGGATTTTGTCCCACTCCTCTTTGCAGATCTTCTCCAAATCATTAAGGTTTCGAGGCTGACGTTTGGCAACTTGAACCTTCAGCTCCCTCCACAGATTTTCTATGGGATTAAGGTCTGGAGACTGGCTAGGTCACTCCAGGACCTTAATGTGCTTCTTCTTGAGCCACTCCTTTGTTGCCTTGGCCATGTGTTTTGGGTCATTGTCATGCTGGAATATCCATCCACGACCCATTTTCAATGCCCTGTCTGAGGGAAGGAGGTTTTCACCCAAGATTTGACGGTACATGGCCCCGTCCATCGTCCCTTTGATGCGGTGAAGTTGTCCTGTCCCCTTAGCAGAAAAAAAACCCCAAAGCATAATGTTTCCACCTCCATGTTTGACGGTGGGGATGGTGTTCCAGGGTCATAGGCAGCATTCCTCCTCCTCCAAACACGGCGAGTTGAGTTGATGCCAAAGAGCTCCATTTTGGTCTCATCTGACCTCAACACTTTCACCCAGTTGTCCTCAGAATCATTCAGATGTTCATTGGCAAACTTCAGACGGGCATGTATATGTGTTTTCTTGAGCAGCGGACCTTGCGCGCGCTGCAGGATTTCAGTCCTTCACGGCGTAGTGTGTTACCAATTGTTTTCTTGGTGACTATGGTCCCAGCTGCCTTGAGATCATTGACAAGATCCTCCCGTGTAGTTCTGGGCTGATTCCTCACTGTTCTCATGATCAATGCAACTCCACGAGGTGAGATCTTGCATGGAGCCCCAGGCCGAGGGAGATTGACAGTTCTTTTGTGCTTCTTCCATTTGCGAATAATCGCACCAACTGTTGTCCCCTTCTCACCAAGCTGCTTGGCAATGGTCTTGTAGCCCATTCCAGACTTGTGTAGGTCTACAGTCTTGTCCCTGACATCCTTGGAGAGCTCTTTGGTCTTGGCCATGGTGGAGAGTTTGGAATATGACTGATTGATTGCTTCTGTGGACAGGTGTCTTTTATACAGGTAACAAACTGATATTAGGAGCACTCCCTTTAAGAGTGTGCTCCTAATCTCAGCTCGTTACCTGTATAAAAGACACCTGGGAGCCAGAAATCTTTCTGATTGAGAGGGGGTCAAATACTTTTTTCCCTCAGTAAAATGCAAATTAATTTATAAAATTTTTGACATGTGTTTTTCTGGATTTTTTTGTTGTTATTCTGTCTCTCACTGTTCAAATACAACTACCATTAAAATTATAGACTGATCATTTCTTTGTCAGTGGGCAAACGTACAAAATCAGCAGGGGATCAAATACTTTTTTCCCTCACTGTATATATAGCAATAAAAAAGAAAAAAAACACAATATAAAGTACCGATAAGATTACCGTTAAAGTACCGGATCAACAAGCAGTATCGATAAGAGTAGTACTTCCGTTAAAACCTTAACGAGACGTATCTCTAGCTGTCATAGAGAAATGCGATAAGATCGTTTGATTATGTGTTTGAGTCTTTCTGACCTCAGCATGCTGCTAGCAGTGTAATGGCTAATCCAGTCCCATATCTAATAATCACACTCCAGCATGTGCAAGAAACATACGTCTCAAATTAGGTGCAAAAAAAAAAAAAAAAAAACTGAAGAAAAATTGGAAGTAGAAGAACGTCTTTGTACTGACATCCCGAACAAGATGTCTCTCTGAAAGAAATGCAAATTACCATGAACCAGCAGGAAACACATAGGTTTCAAATACGCTTGACAATGATAAGTCATGAAAGACATGTTCTAATGAGATGGGAACAAAAAAAAAAAAAAAGAGTGAGGGAGGGGAAAAAAAAAGAAAGAGAAGTGAAAGAGAAAGACGTTTTAATCTTTTAAAATCCCATGCAGTCGGCACATTGTTATACAAACCGAATGTCAGAATGTTGATTTTTTTTCCCCCCATGCACCCATCCCCCTCCCCCACCCATAAAAAAAAAAAAAGGGGTGTTATTTATTTATTTCCGACTCCTGCCGTGAGCTCTAACGAGACATCGGCGCTTTGAAGAGTTTAGCCTGTCACACTTAATAGTTGGCCTTTCTGAACTCGCTAAGCTCCGGCTCCCTAACGCCGGCATGCCAGTCAAGCGAAGGTTCACGCAGTGTGCATTAAGGCATGCTTGCACAAAGCGATCATGAAAATAAAGTACTTGGTTTTGTACGTGTGGAGCGTTAAAAAAAGAGAACACCGTGTTTCAAAGGCGCCGTGTGGTAAAGCGAACATGCATTTTGTCGCAGCTGTATGTGTACGAGAAACTGGCTCCGTTTATTCTGTGATGGCTTTCAGATCATTCATGACGGGCCTGTTGTGAGAGAATTTTCCTTTTTGAATATTAATATCGCACGTTACGGAGGAGAAATGGGAGAACGTGTGGAGGTTTGTGAATTCTGGTGCGTACACGATGCTCAGGGTTTTTTAACCACATGTGGAAATGCGGGTACCTCGGCGTGATGGAGGTTTCGGTTTATTTCTGAACACTACAACGTCTTTGAAGGCTCTGCTGGGATGATACTGCATTTTCACCGCCGTACCTAAACAGCGATCTTCAGTAGTGTACAATAGTGACTGACAAAACCTCTTAAGATTTCACAACTGTTGGGTTTCTCACAGTTTTAAGAAGAAATGTCATAATTTGATCATAGAGTTCCACCCATTTTCTCTACCGCTTATCCAACAGATGGTTGCAGGGAACCCCAGGGAACTCGGGGCACAAGGGCACCCGGATGGAGTGCCAACCCATTACAGGGCACGATCATGCACCTGTACGCACACTATGGATAATTTAGAAATGCCAACCAGTCTACAGCACATATCTTTGGACTTGGGGAGGAAACCGGAGTACCTGTAGGAAACCCCCGAGGCACGAGGAGAACACGCAACAAACCGGAAGCAAAATAAATAAATAAATCCCTGAGAAAACATGAATAAAAAAAACAAATATAAAGAGGACTCGGATTCAAAGGGAGAACGTCTTCTTCTCATTCTATAAGTTTTTTTTTTCTTCATTTTAAAGCACAGCTACTAATAGTTACAGCTATGCTTGTTCTACACACTGTCCACGACAAGCCCCGCCCCTTTTGTTCCATGCTGTATAATGGGAAACATAAGTGAAAAAATCGTGTCACTTGCTCCGCACTTCATTAGTTAAGCAAACACGGCTCTCCGTCGGCTCGCTTACTTTCTGTTCGTGTTTGTGTTGTAAATACACCGGACATTTATCTAATAACTAATAAACAGGAAGCTCTCGGTACGCTTGGATTATAATTATAATAAAACCATAAATTTAAAAAAACAAAACAAACAAACAAAAAAAAAAAACAACATTTAAATGCAAAGTCCTGCTTAAACACTGACTGCTGCACCGGAGTGAGAAAATAATAAAGCTATCATTGCGTTAATCAGACGTGTTATTAGACCCTTAATGAGAAATCAGGCGACTCCAGCGACTGATTTTAAAATCCAGCCTGATGTAACATTTATAGGCCAAAAAAAAGCACAATACATGAATGGAATTAGACAAAATAGCAGGGGGGAAAAAAAAAAAAATGCTGGTCTAGGCTGAGATTCCCCAAAGCATCGCTGCACAGAGATCATCATTAAATGATAGAGCGAGCATCACATTGAACTCTCTCTCTCTCCAAGTTAAAATGCTCTTAACTTTGCAATGAATAAAATATGATAGCATAATGAAATGTGTTCATCAGTGTTAAAACGTGGCATTAGGGTTAGCAGTGTAGACAAAAAACAAATGTTTAAAGCCGTAGGTTGGATTAAATCATGTTAGCATGTTTAGCATTTTACAAAAAAAATCAAATAAAATATATATGATGTCAGAAATACATTTCCTCAGGTCAGATGTGTTAGCAAAGTTAGCATTGTTGCTAGGGTTAGTTTGAATGTAGTATTTGTAATGCCATTACGGTTAGTGCTGCGCTAAAACACATAAACGTGTTAGCAAGATCAGTACAGTATGATTTAGCAGGTGTACTTTTATGCTAAGTGCTAGCTAGGTCAATGTAGAATGTTAGCATAGATTTGGTGTGCACACCTACAAATCTGACTAAAACACCCAGGGAAACATTTCTCCAGTCTTTCTCTCTCTCATTATACCAGAGGAATCATTAAGCAACTGTTTCAACAATTTGAACTCTCTCTCTCTCTCTCTCTCTCGCTCCGTTTCTTTCTTTCTCTCTTATTTTCTCAGCATTTTGAGTAAAAATGGCAAATCACAAACACGCTCTGACATCTCATGTTTTTTTTTTTTCTTTCTTTCTTTTTTTTCTAGAACAGAATGACAACTCTCCTTCCAGCCCCTTTTGTTCTGCATTTAATCAGCCACAGTGAGTCATATTTTAATAAAAATTCAGTTCATGGATGCCAGAAACTTTAATCATAATGAAGTTGGATGAAAATAAGGGCCGTAACGAAGTCTTTCCTGATTGTGATTGACATAAGGAGAGAAAGCTAGTTTCGAAGAGAGTGAGCAGCACCGTTGGCGACCGTATTGTACGAAAGAGGGGTTATTCCAATAATTCCTATTCCTCAAATTTTACTTCTAATTGGCCTCTAAAAAAAAAAAAAGAAAAAAAAAAAAACCAGCCTGACCTCTGATAAAAAACCACAGTGCTGTTGAATGCTCGAATCTGATTGGTCAGAACAGGCGTGGATGAATGTTTCTACAGTAACAGCTCATTCAAAGCAACGTTGTTGTCATGGAGAAGTTTACCGTAAGAGACGTTTATTTAACAGTATAGAAGGAGTCTCCAGTGTGAAAGACTTCGCGCAGGGAAGTTCATATTCTGCGGAAAGAGAGCCTCGTGAGGGAAAGACCGTTTAACATCGCTGAAACATAAGATAAGAACGGAATTGTTTATATGAACTCTGCACATCACTGAACATCATCGAACCGGTAGAAAAATATGTTCCGTTCTTTAACGAATCGCAGTTGTTCTTGCTGCTGTGCTAAAAGAAGGTTTTGCAGAGAACGAGCGGGTAACGAGTGATCGCTTACACCTGTGTGTGGTTAATCATGAAGTGCTGCGTGGAACAGACCGAGGACAACAGAAATTGCGTTTGCTTTTCGTAATGTTTTACTGCAGTCAAGAGGGATTTCAGGCGGCTTAAACGAAGCGCTCAAAAGCACACAGAAAAAATATAAAAATACATTTCAAATGTCATCATTCTCACCCAAGCCTTCCCTGCGTCACTGCCGTGTAGTGTCGAAACGTCCTGTTAGATGTACTGTACCAGGCTTTGCCAGAAAATTTCATATGATGGTCCTCATGAATGAATTAGAACGATTACGCATACACATTTTCATAAATACGCAAAAAGATGTCTTTGAGCATGAATGATTCTATTAAATACGCAAAATGCAGCGTATTATTCTGAACGTTGGACACAAACATTATTACCTTATTATATCAGGCCCTTCTCTTTAAGTATACGTTTGTGTAACTGTAGTTGTAGTTATATAATTGTAGTTATTATTATTATCATTATTGTTATTATTGTTATCAGTGGGGTTTTTTTTTTTATTCAGAAAGAGATGGATGGAAATTGCTGACCCCTTCAGCGTGCTCATCCTAGACCTTCTCCTTCTGTCCGAGTGTAAGGGTGGAAAAAAAAAACTTCAAGCGAAACTTTGGTGTCTTGCACACCGATACGTACGGCTGTGTAAAACTGCCGACGTGAGCACTGGGAAGATGAGACGGGGTGGGGGAAAAAAATATGTCTAGTGCTCAGCATTTTCTATCGACTCTGTTTCTGTCAACAGCACTTTCTCTTCTCGGGCTTTTCTCCGTTTCCAGCACCCGTTCGTTATTTCTCTCTTTCTGTTGGTCTACAAGGTCAGCTCTTCATTGTGCCGTCTGAAGTGGTGTTTCCGTGACGATTGCACAACTTACACAGCCGCATCTTTTTCCATCCTGACAAAGAAGGAGTTCTGATTTTATATCGGCGAGTTAATATCATTTCTTACCGTAGCGTACCTGTTATCTATTTTTGATTGGTCTGGAGATTAAATAGCGCAGGGTTTAAGAGAGACTTTAGGCTCTCTGCCAGAGCGCTGATGTATTCTCCATTCCGATCGGTCAGAAGGTGTTGGTTCATTTTCTAGACCAGTTTCAATTCAAATCGCAGCTTTATATTCATGGTTTCTATAGTAACGGCGTGCACGAGGACTTGTGTGGTGGAATGACGGTTTAGAACATAAGTGATATCTTGTTCCGTGGGCATTTCACAACATCAAACGGAACTATGAATGGATGAAAAGTATGATGTGTCATTCTTTAATAAATACAATTTTGTAATCATTGACAAATTGATTGGCACTTGAGGATAGAGGAAACAATCTCATTCTGGACTGGAAAGAGTAACTCCAGTTCATCACAGCATTGCGCTGAGTGTTTTATTCTTTCCGTAATGCATGTTTAAAGTTGACTAAAGTAGCAGAGTGAGTCATGGACGTTTTTCAGAGCGTCCCCGGAGTTACAGGCAAGGTGACAGGAGCGTCCTCTGTGGCGTGTCCGACTGTCTTCATCTAATTCGAATGATTAGATAGGTAATTACGGGCGTTGTGTTACGTGCCACGAGATCCTTCTCTTGCCTGGAGTTTTATATGAAACACTTCAGAGACCGTGGGCAGCATTCGAGCGCTGATATATTGCGCTTTATATTATTTATGTCCTGCATATTTTCATAACCAGTTGATGTTTTAATCCCAGGGAGCAGAACGACAGAAAGTCTCTCCTCCGAACGCCTTCCCCGGCGGCAGCCTCTGCTCTTTTAGTTAAACAAGTTGCGAGCATATTGATTAGAGGAGTCTGAATTAGCCTTTCGCCAACAGCACGCTGAAGAAGAAACAAAGAGTGTGTGGATATATGTGTGTGTGTGTGTGTGTGTGATGGCAAGAGAGGTTGAAAGAGACGATCAGGAGTAGAGCAGAAATGAAAAGAAAAGAGATGGAAAAGAAAAGCACGGGAATGCCGATAAAGAATAAAACGTGCGTCCGTCGTCTCATCCGAGTTTCTATTTAGAGACGTTTCGACGGAGCCGTCCACGTCTGCAGGATTTATCGCGTGTCTGCGTGTGGCTGGAATAAAATGTGTCTAGGTCACGTGCAAAGCGATGTCGTCCTACATTCCGGGCCCTCAGACGCATCTCCCGTCATAAATTAGGCATAGAAAGCAGCAACATTTACATAAAGCATGGACTGTCTCTCAAAATAACTTGCATTCTGGCCATCACACACACTCAAGAGTTGGCACCGCACCACCCGCTGCACCATGGCGACGCCCCGTGCGACAAACGAGCGAGCGAAACGAAATTAAATATAGGGTTACGGTGTGATTCAAACGACGGTGTTCTCCAGCTATCCGTGGAATCTCTCGTATTATTCCGGTTATTACTGTATAGAATAACGCTGATGTTTAGAACCTTATATGCAAGGAGTAAAGCGCTCCATGTTGTGCAGTTACAGAAAAATCATCAACGAGAGATAAAAATTCGTATATTTTTTTATCTATATATATATATATATATAATTAGCATCCACAAACCCTCGTTCCCTTACTATCCTTTCTTTTCCCACCTCTCTCTTGAAATTAAGTCTTGTCATGTTACCGATGAACCTCAAAATAACCGCAAATTCCTCGGAAAACTCGCCGACACCGGAGACTCCTTCCGTGTTAAATAAACATCCGTTTATCTGGAGCGTCTGCTGTACGTGTCCCTGTGTGTACGTTGTTATGATAGAAATGATAACGTATTCGAGCGGGATGTTATAAAATATATATATATATATATATGTATATATATATATCTCACACTTTCCGACCAATCAGGATCGAGAATTCAGTAGCGTCGTGGTATAAAAATGCTTTTAATATATAAATAAAATTAAATAAAAAACACATTTGAGACTTGGCTCTGATGGATGAGTGCTGGAATATGCTTTTATACATATATATATATATATATATATATATATATATATATATATATATATATATATAAAAATGTAGCCTTATGATCACAGCGCTTAAAATCTGCTAAATCACAGCACTTAATCTGGACATTTGACGAAACCTGATCTGTCTCTCAGTCTCGCTCGCTTCTCCACTCCTCCATCCGTTCTCCTCCTCTTTCATTTATTCCGTTTCTCTTTCCTGATTGCCTCTCTGTCCTTCTCATTCTTCGCCTTTCACCCTTAACTTTCTTAAGATGTCACTAATCAAGGCTGTGCTCCGGAGGCTGCCGCCCAGGGGAGGCCTAAAGCTCTTCTCCAATTAGTGTCAGTACACAGACAAATACCTCTTTTTTATAGTGAGAGAGAGAGTGAGATAGAGGGAGAGAGAGAAAATAAACGAGTGTGACAGCAATTCCAACAAACAGTCTGGCAGCCAAATAGACAGACAGATAGACACGAGCTGCACACACACACACACACACATGGAGAGATGCAATTAGCCGGAGATCAGATGGCATGTGGTTCATGACTCAGGGTTCGGTCATCTTGGGTTCTGATTTATTTTTTTTCTTTCTTTTTCCCCTTCGCTCTTGTTTATAAGCAGAGAGACTTTTCTAACCGTGACATCACGTTTAAGCATGTTCATGAAATGAATCACATTTTCTTCTGGTCTCTCCACTCATCTCTCCCATCAAATGCTTTCTTTCTTCTCTTCCTTGGATGACTGTGGAAGCCCATTTCTGCCACTTCAAAACATAGTAGTGTTTCTCATAATTATGAGATACGAAGGCATTACTCGAAGATACTACGCCATAATTACGAGATACGAAGTCATTATTCGGAGATACTACTCCATAATTATGAGATACGAAGTCATTATTCGGAGATACTACTCCATAATTACGAGATACGAAGTAATAATTCGGAGATACTACTCCATAATTACGAGATACGAAGTCATTATTCGGAGATACTACTCCATAATTACGAGATACGAAGTAATAATTCGGAGATACTACTCCATAATTACGAGATACGAAGTCATTATTCGGAGATACTACTCCATAATTACGAGATACGAAGTCATTATTCGGAGATACTACTCCATAATTACGAGATACGAAGTCATAATTCGGAGATACTACTCCATAATTACGAGATACGAAGTCATAATTCGGAGATACTACTCCATAATTACGAGATACGAAGTCATAATTCGGAGATACTACTCCATAATTATGAGATACAAAGTCACAATTCGGAGATACTACTCCATAATTACGAGATACGAAGTCATAATTTTGAGATACTCGAAGTGTTGATCTTGTAATTCCGACTTTCAAAATCATGAGTTGTTATCTCATAATTATGAGATACGAAGGCATTACTCGAAGATACTATGCCATAATTACGAGATACAAAGTCATTATTCGGAGAAACTATGCCATAATTACGAGATACGAATGAATAATTCGGAGATACTACTCCATAATTACGAGATACGAAGTCATAATTCGGAGATACTACTCCATAATTACGAGATACGAAGTCATAATTCGGAGATACTACTCCATAATTACGAGATACGAAGTCATAATTCGGAGATACTACTCCATAATTACGAGATACGAAGTCATAATTCGGAGATACTACTCCATAATTACGAGATACGAAGTCATTATTCGGAGATACTACTCCATAATTACGAGATACGAAGTCATTATTCGGAGATACTACTCCATAATTACGAGATACGAAGTCATTATTCGGAGATACTACTCCATAATTACGAGATACGAAGTCATAATTCGGAGATACTACTCCATAATTACGAGATACGAAGTCATAATTCGGAGATACTACTCCATAATTACGAGATACGAAGTCATAATTCGGAGATACTACTCCATAATTACGAGATACGAAGTCATAATTCGGAGATACTACTCCATAATTACGAGATACGAAGTCATAATTCGGAGACACTACTCCATAATTACGAGATACGAAGTCATAATTCGGAGACACTACTCCATAATTACGAGATACGAAGTCATAATTCGGAGACACTACTCCATAATTACGAGATACGAAGTCATAATTCGGAGATACTACTCCATAATTACGAGATACGAAGTCATAATTCGGAGACACTACTCCATAATTACGAGATACGAAGTCATAATTCGGAGACACTACTCCATAATTACGAGATACGAAGTCATAATTCGGAGATACTACTCCATAATTACGAGATACGAAGTCATAATTCGGAGATACTACTCCATAATTACGAGATACGAAGTCATAATTCGGAGACACTACTCCATAATTACGAGATACGAAGTCATAATTCGGAGATACTACTCCATAATTACGAGATACGAAGTCATAATTCGGAGATACTACTCCATAATTACGAGATACGAAGTCATAATTCGGAGATACTACTCCATAATTACGAGATACGAAGTCATTATTCGGAGATACCACTCCATAATTACGAGATACGAAGTCATAATTCAGAGATACTGCTCCTTAATTACGAGATACGAAGTCATAATTCGGAGATACTACTCCATAATTACGAGATACGAAGTCATAATTCGGAGATACTACTCCATAATTACGAGATACGAAGTCATAATTCGGAGATACTACTCCATAATTACGAGATACGAAGTCATTATTCGGAGATACTGCTCCTTAATTACGAGATACGAAGTCATTATTCGGAGATACTGCTCCTTAATTACGAGATACGAAGTCATAATTCGGAGGTACTACTCCATAATTACGAGATACGAAGTCATAATTCGGAGATACTACTCCATAATTACGAGATACGAAGTCATAATTCGGAGATACTACTCCATAATTACGAGATACGAAGTCATTATTCGGAGATACTACTCCATAATTACGAGATACGAAGTCATAATTCGGAGATACTCCTCCATAATTACGAGATACGAAGTCATTATTCGGAGATACTCCTCCATAATTACGAGATACGAAGTCATAATTCGGAGATACTACTCCATAATTACGAGATACGAAGTCATTATTCGGAGATACTACTCCATAATTACGAGATACGAAGTCATAATTCGGAGATACTGCTCCATAATTACGAGATACGAAGTCATAATTCGGAGATACTGCTCCATAATTACGAGATACGAAGTCATAATTCGGAGATACTGCTCCATAATTACGAGATACGAAGTCATAATTCGGAGATACTGCTCCATAATTACGAGATACGAAGTCATAATTCGGAGATACTGCTCCATAATTACGAGATATGAAGTCATAATTCGGAGATACTGCTCCATAATTACGAGATATGAAGTAATAATTCGGAGATACTACTCCATAATTACGAGATACGAAGTAATAATTCGGAGATACTACTCCATAATTACGAGATACGAAGTAATAATTCGGAGATACTACTCCATAATTACGAGATACGAATGAATAATTCGGAGATACTACTCCATAATTACGAGATACGAAGTCATAATTCGGAGATACTACTCCATAATTACGAGATACGAAGTCATAATTCGGAGATACTGCTCCATAATTACGAGATATGAAGTAATAATTCGGAGATACTACTCCATAATTACGAGATACGAAGTAATAATTCGGAGATACTACTCCATAATTACGAGATACGAAGTCATTATTCGGAGATACTACTCCATAATTACGAGATACGAAGTCATAATTTTGAGATACTCGAAGTGTTATTCTTGTAATTCCGACTTTCAAAATCATGAGTTGTTATCTCATAATTATGAATTAGTATCTCACATTTGTGAGTATCTCCTTTGATTTATTCCTCTTATTCCACAGCAATCTGCCAGCACTTGCATTTTTTTATTAATTAAACAACAATCTGTCATATTGTTATCCTTTAATAGTTACACTGAATGTTCTTCGAAACGGGCTAGTTCCTGTTCACGTGTATGTTAAAGCAGCTATAAACAGACGTTCCCTCACCAGCTTCTTCTTTTTTTCCCCTTTGACGTTTTAGGACAAAAAAAAAAAAATCAGTGTGTCATATGATAGAGAAACGCTTCATTATCTTCCATCTCTTTTTTCCTTTTTCTTCCCGTTCCTGCACATCAAACCATTCCAGTTCTATCTGTACATTATTTTCCGTCTTTCCACTCTACTTTCTTCGTTCTCATCCATCTCTTTGTTCATTTCTTTGTTTGCTACCTCAAGTATTTTTTTTTTTTTCTAGTCGGCTAAAGAGGCTCGAGAGAGAAAGAGCGAGAGGTGAAGAAAGAGAAGAAAGACAAAGAGTTCATGGGTCGAGACTGAAGGTCAATGGGGTAGAGAACTGAAAGAGAAAGTGAGATGCGAAAGAAGTGGAAAGAGACACAAGGACACGAGAACTGCGAGAGAGAGAGAGAGAGAGAGAGAGAACGAGGGCGAAAGAAGAGGAATTTATGCCTGCACTCATTCACACCCAGAGGGAAGTTAGAGTCACGAATACACCTATCGGATTGTTTTCGGTGGGTGTGAGGAAACCGGAGAACCCGGAGGTGCGAGGCGTAAACGCTGCACCGTTGGGACTCTCACATTTACACATTCACGTTATACATCTGAATTCGTTTGGACTAAGAATGCCACGTCGTGTTTTATTCCTTACATAACTCACACGGCAGCACAGAAGGAAGTTCACGAGATATCTCTTTCTCACTCAAGTCGGCGGGGTTGAAAAGCAGTAAGACGAAACGTGACACTAAGTACAGGGTATGATTTACATAAAGATGTCATAAATTGTCACTCTTTCTAGCAGGCGGAGGAAGGCGGAGTATTTCCGCCTGTTAGACCGCTGATTTACGCTTCCTATGGCTGACAGCGTGTTACTATTCAAACCCGAGCATGGATTAGAGCGTATTAACGGCTGTGGGGAACATTGCTGAAAGAAATGTTTTGCAGGCACGGTGTCAAATGGGCTGAAACTTCCTAAAGGTCCGAAGCTGCCGTTAATCTGAGCACACTAAAGCGCGCACCATGTGTACACGTCCTGATTAGTTTGTCACTCATTCTTCTCACACGGCTCAGTGAATGGGAACCGATCATTTACTGACTGTCGGCTCACGGATGCATGTTCCAGGAAGACTGGCTTGTTTCTCAGCTGATGGCACCAGCTCCAAGCGATTAGTCATAGCAGGAGGAGGAGTTAATAAGGAAGTTGTTCCGGAGCTGAATGGACTCGGTTCCTGAACACAGCGAGCGCATCTTCTTTAATCGGCAGAAGTTTGTTCTTAATTGATGCTCCAAAGTGAGAAACTTCACCGAACGACGCTGACACAGCTGTGAAAGAGATGGGGGGAGGAGGTGGAGGATGTAAATGCATGGATGTATGGATGGATGGATGGATATGTAAAGAGATATGCGGTTAAGAGCTCGCCGAGAGAAAAAAAAAAATGATGGAGGGAGATTGATAGACAAAACGAGAAAAGGTGACATGGGAAAAGAGAAATAGCTAGCGAGAAAGGGAGAATGAAATGGTCGAGGGGTTACGAGAGAGACTGAGAAAGGAAAAGCGAAATGAAGAGGAGAAATCGTAGAGAACGAACGATAGAACGGGAGAGGAGTATGAAAATGGAGAGATAGAGAGAGTGATAGTGAGGGAGAGAAAGATCTGTGGAAGCAGAAGAAGCGAGAAATGGAGAAAGGGAAAGATTTCTTTGTAGCAGAACTGAGGAATTTATGCTTGAGGGAGAGAGAGAGAGAGAGAGAGAGAGAGAGAGAGAGAGAGAGAGATGAAGAAAAACAGTTCAGGGGTCAAGAAAAGTAAATGGCACAGGGAACTGAAAGAAAAAGAGAGACAGAAAAGTGAAGTGGAGAGACAAGTAGAAAGAGACAAAGTCAAAATTTAGATAGATAGATGGATGGATGGATAGATAGATAGATAGATAGATAGATAGATAGATACTCAAGTCAGACACACCAATACACCAATTTGTATGAAACTATAATGTAAATGTGCTTGAAACTCATATTGGCAAGGACACCTACTTCCTGGTAGACTCAGTCTCAGACAGTCTGTGAGTCTTGTACCCTTTTCTGGCCACAAGCTTCAGAATCTAGAAGGCCCTTTGTAATTTCTGTAGTTCTGTCTTGTCTCTGGCAGAAAAAAAAAAACAACAACAAAAAACCCCAAACAAACAAAAAAACAAAACTTCAACACCATGAGACAACAAACATTTTAAAGTCTGTGGTTTGAAAGTGTGTGGTGTCACATATTTCATATTTGTTCGAGTTTAATTTGAAACTGTTAGTCTATAAGGATGTTTGTATGATCATTTGCAATAGCAAATGTAACCATTCCTGTAACCATTTTATTTGCATCATGTTTATTACAGTCTGGCTCATGAAATTAACTTTTAATTTCTCAGTGAGTCCACACATGGTATCCTTCCGCCGATCTGAGAACAATTCTAACCAATCCACCCCCCACCTCCATTCCTCAACCTACTCCCCACCTCCACCCCACAACCAACCCCCACCTCCATTCCCCAACCTACCCCCACCTCCACCCCACAACCTACCCCCAACCTCCATTTCCCATCCTACCCCCCACCTCCACCCCACAACCCACCCCCCACCTCCATTCCCCAACCTACTCCCCATCTCCACCCCACAACCATCCCCCACCTCCATTCCCCAACCTACCCCCCACCTCCACCCCACAACCCACAACCCACCTCCATTCCCCAACCTACCCCCCCACCTCCACCCCACAACCAACCCCCACCTCCATTCCCCAACCTACCCCCACCTCCACCCCACAACCTACCCCCAACCTCCATTTCCCATCCTACCCCCCACCTCCACCCCACAACCCACCCCCCACCTCCATTCCCCAACCTACTCCCCATCTCCACCCCACAACCATCCCCCACCTCCATTCCCCAACCTACCCCCCACCTCCACCCCACAACCCACAACCCACCTCCATTCCCCAACCTACCCCCCCCACCTCCACCCCACAACCCACCCCCACCTCCATTCCCCAACCTACGCCCCACCTCCACCCCACAACCCACCTCCCACCTCCATTCCCCAACCTACCCCCACCTCCACCCCACAACCCACCCCACCTCCATTCCCCAACCTACCCCCCACCTCCACTCCACAACCCACCCCCCACCTCCACCCCACAACCAACCCTCACCTCCGTTCCCCAACCTACCCCCCACCTCCACCCCACAACCATCCCCCACCTCCATTCCCCAACCTACCCCCCACCTCCACCCCACAACCAACCCCCACCTACTCCCCACCTCCACCCCACAACCAACCCCACCTCCATCCCCCAATCGAGCCCCCACCTCCACCCCCCACCGATCCCCCCCAACCGACTGTCCACCTCCACCCCCATCCGGCCCCAACCGACCCCCTACCTCCATCCCCCAACCGATCACCCACCTCCATCTCCCAACTGACCCCCCACCTCCATCCCTCAACCGCCCCCCCACCTCCACCCCCCAACCGACCCCAACCGACCCCCCACCTCCATCCCCCAACCGACCCCCCACCTCCAGCCCCCAACCGACGCTAACCCCCCTGTGAGAGATCGAAATAGTCTATTTCTCCTTTCTTGTTTCTGCCTTGATTATTTAAATTATTCCCTTTTTCCATTCTTCTAATTTTTTTTGTCTATCTTTCTTACAAAACAGCACAGCTTTTAACGGTTTAAAAATGTAATCCATCTCACAGAATTTACTATCTGAATCTTCTGATTATATTTCAGTCTTCCTCACAAAAGTGCAATATTTTTATTTTTAATCTGCGTCGTAATGATCTTACCTCCCTCCTTCAAATTCCATAAGGAATCGAAGTAAAATAGAGCAGCTGCTATCTCACCCCCTTTACCTCTACGATAATTTCTATCCAAGTAATCAGTCAGTAAATTTTCCATATCATTACAATAACAAATGATTACAAATGGTTAAGATTTGTTCTGTAATTTCAGTCCCATTTGTGTAGAATTCTTACCAATCTGATGTTAGCGTGATTAAATATCCCTCTTTCTCCAGTATAAGGAAGTGGGTTGATGGAGTCAGCAGGAGTGTCTTGGCATGAATGTGGATTACAGATTCAATCCGTGTCTCATCCAGCTAATGCGCCGCCACATTATGAAAATCCGCTCTCTCTCTCTCTCACGCCTCGCCATTGTGGCTTGTTCCAATGAACGCATAGACCATGTAACAAAACCCCTCGACTTGACCTCAATACATTTCACATTTTACACTTCATCTTCCCTTTCCTGTACTTATTTCTTTTTAGTTATCCCTGCATAATTATCAGCTCTAACAGAGCCCTCATTCAAAGTTTCGCATCTTTTTCTTGAAGAAATCAACTTGTTGTGTTTTCGAGCTGTTCACTGATGTTCAAAAGTCATTTCTTATTGTTAAGAAAAAAAACAAAACAAGAAAGAAGAAAGAGCTCAGTGTGTTCGAGGCCGTTATGTAAGTTGTAAAGTAGCAGGCTGTGAAAAGAGGAATCCCTCAAGGATCAATTACTGGTCCATTACAGTTTCCTCCATTTACATCAACAACCTCAGAAACAAGATGTTAAACAACTGTATGCTTGTATTGTACTATTATCTTTGCATAATTACAACAAAGTAAGAATTTCACACGCTTGTAATCAGTAATTAGCAACAGCCAGACTTCTAATTTCAGTAGAAAAATAACAGCAATTGTACGGTTCTATTTTGCTCACAGTTATTTTCACTTCAAAGAAGAACAATAGGTTAGACAATATATATATATTTTTCATTTATTTTTCTTCAGGGTTAAACTTCCTTTTCATTCTTTTATTCATTCATTTTCATCATCAATAAACTTTTTTTTTTTTTCTAGTCAGGTTTGGGGTTGATCTGGACCTTATTCCAGGAATCCTAGGCATGAAACGGGAATACACCATGGACGGGACACCAGTCCATCACATCACACTCATTCAGGACCTGTTTAGGTTCATGAATACACCAACCAGAAAGTTTTGGTGAGGTCAGAGGAAAACAGACAACCTGGAAGAAACCCGGGAGAACATGTGAGACTCCACAAAGGTAGTAATCCAAGCTCAGGATCAAACTGGAGACCGTGGAACTGTGAGGCAGCAATGCTACCCTCTACACCAACATCCCACCAAGGGTTTTTTTTTTTTTTAATTACAGTTGCAATGAAAATGATTTAACCCGCATTGCAAATCAGGTTTATTGTCAAACTATACAGACTTTCAGCTGTTTGCAACAAACAAATCAAACAAAAGCAACTGAAATAGTTCAACACAACGAATGCTTCAAGTGGAAGGCAAAATGGATTCATTGAAGTATCAGGAAATCCTAGGAGAAAACCTCATGCCGTCTGTGAGGAAGCTGAAGCGCGGGCGTCATTGGACCATCAAACGGGACAATGATCCCAAGCATACCTCAAACTCCACCAAGGCTTGGTTGCAGAAGAAGTTCTGGAAGATTCTACAGGGCCGTCACAGTCACCTGACTTGAACCCCATAGAAAATCTCTGGTGGGATTTGAAGAAGGCGGTTTCAGCACACAAACCCAAGAATATTACTGAACTGGATGCCATTGCTCACGAGGAACGGGATACGATTCCTCAGGAACGCTGCAGAAGCTCCATAAGGAGCTCTACTAAGTACTAAAGATGCTCGCCATGAAGGGGGTGAATAATTTTGAGACTGGCGAAATCATTATAAGTTGCATTTTCAGTTGAATGTGGGGAAACCCCTTGACGCATTCGTTGTGTCGAACTATTTCGATCGCTTTTGTTTGATTTGTTCATCGCAAACAGCTGGAAGTCTCAAAATTTTCACAATACACCTGATTTGCACTGGGGGTCGAATCATTTCGATTGCAACTGTATTATTTTCTTTTTGAGCATCTCATTTTAGTCATATTAATGTGCTTGTGACAAAACTGTGGCTTGACCTTGGAGTACATTCCCACTCTCTACCAATTCCTGCATTACAAAACTGAGGCTCGAAGTCGGATGGTCGGACGGTCAAACGACTGCTTGATGGTCTGTATCTGGATCCTCCTGAGCCTCATCTATCTTATCAATTAGCGATGGAACCTTTGGAAAACGTCACACTGTGACCAGGACATCACAGTAGCATGTCATCTGCATACAACTTCACTGTGCAATACAATAAAACAGCAGTGCAAGCTTTGAACGATTTATTTGCAGAAACGGATAAATTATACAGTTTCTCTCTAATTATATCTTTTCTACCTTAAGCTGACTTCAGACTGTGCGATTTCAGCCGGCGGTTAAGATTAGTACTCGCCATGCTGTACGAGATGATCCTGGCCAAATTCCGAACGGTGTGTATCCTCCACATCTGATTATATGACGGATCCTGCTATTAAAGAAAATTACTATATCATCAGTCAGCGTGATCCAGGCTGGAAAATGGAGTTGCATGAACATAAACACTGTTCAAAGTGAGCTTGAACAGTAATAATAAGGAGATTTTGTTCTATCCATTAGCTATTTATTTTTACATTTTGACATCACCACTAGTGTATAAGTAGCAGCCCTGTTGGTTTGCTGTCCTCCTATCGCTGGCTTTTAGCCTAGTGTCACAGCAGCGTTCACACAGGATTTCGTCACAGGTTATCTTCGGCCACGTTATGTGTTCTTCGCATCAGCAAAGATTATCTAATGAACAACCCAATGCGCAATTTTCTTCCTGTGTTATAAGAAATGAAACTGTTCTAGAGCTAAAAAGTCCTTATTGTGACAACTTTACTTTTCTTATGCACAGTATATTTAAATAACTTCTACTTTAACACGCTTTCCTATATGTTCACAGCATGTTTCCCGCCGCTCTAGGCTTTTTCCCCCTCGCTGTTTTCCCCGTCTGTGCCTCCAGTTAGTCTTCATTACACGCACCTGTTTGCAATGTGTGGCCTCATTAGCCTTTCTTTATATATCCTCCTTGTTTTTTTTTTTGTTGGTTTTTTTTTTACGCTTCCTTACCTTCCACAGCTATGCAAAATCTTGCTGTACTCATCACTATCCTGAGCCTCGTTTCAGTCCCTAGTTACCTGGTTCAGTGTATCTCGTCAAACCTTGCAAAAAAAAAAAAAAAAAAAGGCCAAACGTTAATAAAAATATAAAAATAGGACTTTTTTTTTGAATGACTGCACAATAAAGCGAGCTTGCGTATTACAGTGAGCTGTTTCAGTGTACGCTTTGAGCACTCTGCTTTCAGAACATACTGGATAATACCTTCATTTGGTTAGGTTGCTTATCAAGATGGATATTCCATAGGATGCAGAAAATTAAGCCTAAACTTAACCCTAGATTATTCTTTCCTGGTATAGATTTCCAGACATTTAAGGTATGTCATGACTAGTGATCATAGATGATCAAAACGTCGACGTATTTCACTAGCAACAACTAATCAGAGACACGATCAGTCATAAACAGGACGTACAACATTAATGATCGAGATGTGTTTAAGATTCATAGTAACAGTTAATGTCGTGTTTTTTTTTTTGTTTTTTTTTTCATTGTAATGTATTTACTTCAAGCTACTTATACGGTATATTAGCCATAAAATCATGATTTACAATAAAGTAGACTCAATTTAACTCGTGTGTTCGTACTTTATTGTGGTATGCAACAAATTTATGCTAAAATGGCACTTCAGCAACTAACTGTAGTAGCGAATAAACAATGTATTTACAGCGAACGTTGCAGCTACTAATGGGTAGTTGCAGATTTTTAAGTTCTAGGTTAAAACTATGTTGAAACTGTGCCACTTGGCGCTACCCTTTATTTATTTATTTATTTATTTATTTATTTGTAGTTCATGAATTCTTGTGGTGGCCATTTACATTCAAACTCGGCTACGATAGAAACGATATTCATCGGTGTAACGGGCTGCGGATTTTTTTTTGGTTTTTTTTCCGAACCGTGTGAACACGAAAATCCGATCTTTTCAAATCAGACCTGAGCCACTTTAATATGTGGTGCTAGATCTGATATATCGATATCTGGCCATGTGACGAATGAGAATAGAATTCATCTTGGGTTTTTTTTTTTCTACCTTCATCACCACTCGCAGTACAACCATGGAGGACAGGATCAGCAGTGACTAAAACTCTACAGGAATTCATTTTTCTGCTGGATGTTTGCTGGTATCCTGCAGGATATTCCTATAGGTTTTAAAATGGAGCCTTCGATACAATAGAACCATGCAGGAATGTCCAGAACACAGGACACAAACCCTTGCCATGTCCTGCAGAATTTCAGATCTATCCTGCACAATAGTCCTGCAGGAAGTATGTGTTTTAAATAAACCTGGAGGATATAATTCCTGCATATATACGTATATACATATATATATATATTCCTTCATAGAATTCCTGCGGGTATCTGCATAATATTCCTGTAGGGTTTGTTTGTAAGGGTACATTCAGTGGAAGTATGGGGACGTCGGTGATTTACTTAATATTTAGGACTCCTAGCATATTTATTTTTTGCTTCTATTATGATTGATCGTCTTGTGAGGCATACAAAGTGTGCAGGTTGTGTTGTGCAGGACGGGTGTGTTCTCGTTAAAGAAAAATCCGATCACAGTTACAATTGCGAAATGTGAAGATATAGAGCCGACCTGCGCAAAAAATCAAACCTTGTAACATGAATATACGTGGAGTTAGCGTCATGCTTTAGAATGGCCTGGTACAAAAAGCCGACAAATTATTCACACCCCTGCCATTGTTCTTCAAAACTAACAATCGTAGCCTATAGAGCACGTGTGTGATGAGAGCCACTGAAGTAGATGATTGTCCCTCTGTCATCCTTTCACTCATTCGTGGGATGGGATCTATTCACGAATGCAGATGACAAAGCACTCGGCGAAAAAAGTCAATATCAATTACCCCTTCGCTCTCAATACCAAACTACTGAGTCATTCAGCAACATCGGATACAAAAAAATGACTCGATTGTTACAAGTGTTTTCAGTCCATACTCCACTTCGTGCTCTGTTGAAGGCCATGTGTGGGTTCAAAACAGATCCATTTGGTCTAAATGACATCAACTGACAACACACAACTGACAGACTCTTCAGGATCTGCTTCACTGAGTTTAACGTAACACAATGTATAAGGAATAAAACACATCGGGGTGCTGTTATAGGAAAATAACCAGTATGGTGCGGAGTGATGAAGAGGAGTTACTGTACTGTTTCCACCCTGAAGTTGATTATTTCCTGATAATAGCAAGTGTTTTTTACTCTTATATCAGAGAATTTTGTCCATGATTTCTTTTTTTTTCCCTTTTGGGGTTTTCAGAGTGGATCACCCGTCCGCATATTTAATTCTGGCACAAATTTTGCGCCGGACGCCGTTCCTGATGCGACCCTCCCCATTTTTCAGGCTTGGAACCGGCACTGAGAGTGCACTGGCTCGGCTCGTGCGCCTCTCCAGTGGCTGGGGTTGGTTCCCTGACCTGGAACCACACTTTGGTCCATGAATGCAATTTATATTTGATTAAATAACGATACGTCATACTTTTTTTTACCCATTAAAGTCATGTTTAATCTTGTGTAACCAGGTTATCATGTAGGTTATTACTCCGTCTAGAAGTTAATAATATTTAAAAAAAAAATAAAAAAAAAATAAAAGAAAATGTAGCTGGTCATGTTAATGTAAACTCTTTAAAAAATATATACTGACTGTTTTTTTTTAATTAAAAAAAAAAATCAGTGATACTGGAGACTCCTTCCATTAAATAAGCATCTATTGACTGTATACAAAGGCTCGCAATTTCAACAACTGTATGTTATTTGTTGTTGTTGTTGTTGTTGTTTCTTTTTCATACAGGCTTAGATAATGAGAATGTCCTTCATTAGCAAAATGATCTGGGAATTTATGAAGAAATTAAAACATGACTGCATTTATTTTTGGAAAACTGACAAAATGAACATTCCGGGGAAATTCTACCAAAGGAAGAAAAAAAAAAGACTCCATTAATTAAAACCGTTTTAGTCAGGCTAATATAATATGAGCTAGCAAGAACAGGCATACCTGAGGACTGAAGTCACTGAAATGAACAAACATTTACTCTAAATGAACTGAAATGTATTTTTATTAAGTGTATGCAGCATAATAAACCTGCTCATTAGAGTAACTTCATTAAACACACACACACACACACACACACACACACACACACACACACACATCCTTATGAAGGAGCTGCTAGTTTTTGTAGGTTCAGCCACTGCAGTATTTTTGTTTAACAAGTGCACAATAAAGAAAGATACTAGCTTTTAAATTCATTTTTTATCAAGTAAGTTTACGCTAAAATGAACAAATAATTCGGTCACTAAAATATCCATCCATCCATCCTCTCTACAGCTTATTCTACCGGGTCGATGGGAACCTGGAGCCTATCCCAGGGAGCATCGGGCACAGTAGTCCGACGTCTTAACCACTGAGCTACCATTACACCCATCGCACTTAGAAATTCACACCCCCATTCATTCACTACATCTACTGTGGACATGGAATGGTAGGGGGAGGAAACCCCCGCAGCACGGGGAGAACGTGCAAACTCCGCACACACAGAGCCACGGTGTGAATCGAACCCCCGACCCTGGAGGTATGAGCCGAATGTTCTAACCACTAATCCACCGTACGCAAATGGTAAATGGTGCACTTATATAGCGCTTTTATCCAAAGCGCTTTACACTGTGTCTCATTCACCCATTCACACACACACACACACACACACACACAAACACACACACACCAATGGTAGCAGAGCTGCCATGCAAGGTGCTAACTTGCCATCAGGAGCAACTTGGGGTTCAGTGTCTTACCCAAGGACACTTCGGTATGTGGAGTCATGTGGAGTCATGTGGAGTCATGTGGAGTCATGTGGAGTCATGTGGAGTCATGTGGAGTCATGTGGAGTCATGTGGAGTCATGTGGAGTCATGTGGAGTCAGGAATCGAACCTCCAACCCTACGATTAGTGGACAACCCGCTCTACCACCTGATCCACAGCCGCCAATGACTAAAATATGACTATAAATATTAGCACTTTACATAAAAAGACAAAAACTACATTTTAATTAGCTCCTAAATTGGACCACTCGGCACTTGACTTGCACACGGGACAACTCTATTCAACTAATTGCGTGACTTTTGATTTCGGGGTTTTGCAGCAATGGAGGTGAATGTTTATGCATCCTTCCTTATCAGTATTTGTTTATTTGGTGTAGATTCATGGCATAATATCATCCATTTTCTGTACCACTTATCCTACACAGGGTTGCGGCAAGCGTATCTCGGGGGACTCGGGCCACAAGGCAGCGGACACCCTGGGCAGGGTACCTACCCATTTCAGGGCTCAATCACACACACACTCACCCACCCATTCACACACTATAGACAATTTAGAGATCAGCCTACAACGCACATCTTTGGACTGAGGGAGAAAGACGGAGTACCCAGAGGAACCCCCAAAGCACGTACACAAACTCTGCGCACATAAGGCGGAGGCAGGACGACAACCCTCAAGCTTGGATGTTGGGTTTTCCAGGCGTCACTACAAAAAGGGAAACTTCAAGACAGGGTGAATACTTATGCGAACCATTGAACGTTGCATAAATTTGATTTTCAGCTCACTATTCAATCCACTATCCACCGGTCAGAGTGTCAGTTATCTGCTAGCATGTGCTGCACTATAATACCTCTTCCTCTGTTCACGACGCTGCCTCGAGTGTAGCGTCTAATTGACAGACAGTCCAGAAGAGAGATATTTCACGCCTTCTCCTTTCCGCCTTTGCTCCATTTCTCCTCTTGTCACTTTCCCAGACAACTTTCAGAGCCGCGGTTTAAAGAGACAGCGGGGAAAGGACAACAGAGAGGGAAGAAACGGGAATCAATGGCCGCAGGAAGATGGAGTGTAGAATCTAAAGAATTCGTCTGGAAGGCAGATGACGAGGTGCCTTGGAGAGACTTGCGGCTTCCAGACAGTTTGAAACATTGTAGCTTCCTCTCTAACAATGCATGCTGGTGTAGAGACTCTCTCTCTCTCTCTCTCTCTCGCTCTCTCTCGCTCTCAGTGTGTGTTCAGGAGCTCTCAGAGTTCTCTTCTTACTCATCTCGTCGTTAACAATGTCTGAAGCTAGTCCTAACCTTCTCACCACTGTCCACTCTGGCACTCCTCTCTGAAGTCCACTGCACACAATCCGGCCCACTCCACCCACCTCTCCACCTCTAACGAACACCTCTTTTAGTTTTTTTAAGGTTCTGGGTTTCTGATAGCATCATTAGAGTGAGCAACCAAAGAAACCGCTGTCTACTCTGTGAGCCGTGACTGACAATCCTGCATGATTAACACGTTGCATTTTAGAATATATTTATACTGTTTATGTCTACATGTCATAAATATAAAGGTTTTACGGTCGTATAATTGCTCCCGTCTCACCACTTTTCTGTGCCGTGACATCGAAACGCCTCGAGCGAAAACATTTGTCTAAAATAGCTTTGTACAGAGAAATCTCAGAATCCCAATCTGTACCTTATATAACACACCAAATATCGCTCCGGCTCTGCAAAGATGCTGTCAGGGCCAAAAATAAAACCGGCAGCTTCGGCATCTTTTAAGTACCTGTACATAACGATACAGTAACACGTTATATAATGAGATATACATTGAGCCGACAGTTTATTAAGTACTGGATGTCGGAGCTAAATAAAATAACGGAAGCAATATTCATGCCTATCTATTGATTCTCTTTAAGAGACTCTAGTCATATTTCTCCATGTGTTTGTTTTGAAGCTGTCTCATGGCAAAACTCTTATATGTACAGTATATCGGTATCTAGTATATAAAGTGCTACTCTGTTTACCGTCCATGACGTGAACGGCCACGTTGATTCGACGTCACTTGCTGAACTCGGAGATATGCAGATCGCATCCGCTCGATATCAGGCATCCGCTCGAGGCGAACTCGAGGTTTGTGATAGCGTTCCGTCGGGAAAAAAGAACCATGGTGACGTCCACGGTTTCCCCAGAGGCGACGGTTTTGTTCTCTTGAACACGTGAGATGGAAACAGTGCTTTATTCGCAAATGTTTTACGTGATATTACAATGAAATTCACGACTCGGATGGAAACATGGCTACGTGGAGGTTAGGACGGATGCGAGTGCAGATACGAGCTTTTAATCCAAATCATTAGACAATAGTAAACGAGACAAGGCGAGAAACAAGAAACAAGATCAAAGAACACGAATCAAAACGAGGAACAGGGTACAAACGTTCGGTACGGTGATAACACTCAATACTCCACAAAGAGTGAAAGCCTCGAAAATCCCTTTAAACTGTGGTGTGATTGTGTGTGAGAGTGGATGCAGGTGTGCGCGATTAGAATGAACGAGTGTTCTGGGAATTGCGGTCCATGGCGGCCATGTTTGTAGGCCGCAGTGCAGGATGGGAAGTGTAGTCACTGGTTTGCTGTGATATGACAATTCTGAGGCAGAATGAACCATTTCGAGTAAAACCCAAGCTGAAATACGTTTTGTCCGAGCGACGAGGGAACTAATCAGTTTAATTATCTGTAATATTTATTGTACGTGACTCCAGTGCGAAGAATGACGAGTGGCGTGAATTCCTCTTCACACCTGCTGGTTCAGAAGGACGTTTGAAGGATGTTTTGCTGAAATGGATATCATTTAAGACTCGCACAAGGCTAATAAGTCAAGCACATTTCTCAGCATCCTGTTGTCGTGGTAACGCCGACACTACGCGAGGTGCCGCAGATTTCACGAAACGTGTAAATGGACGTTATTAAGCGAAAATAAAATCAAAATAAAAAAATGAATTCATTAATAAACAGTTCGTTCACAATCAGTTTATTCAAAATCTGTGCATGTAAACACAGCTACTGTGGAACTGTGTGTGTGTGTGTGTGTGTGTGTGTGTGTGTGTGTGTGTGTGTGAGAGGATTTTGGCCGAGTTCTGCTAGGCCACAGGCTGTGGCGCATTTTATGCAGCTTAATGGAATGGGAGCGTCTCCATGATGATTAACCACGAGAGTGCCTCTTTGGCTGGACCTGGACTGGCCTTCTGCCCACACACACACACACACACACACACACATATACACACACACAAATACACAAATACACGCATAGGCTTGTCAAGCCAATAGTGCTGAAACACACAGCTCTCTAGTACACACACGCACACACACACGCACACACACACGCACACACACACACACACACACACACACAATCCAATACATTAGAGTGCTTTGCTGAGTCCAGCCTGAGAAAGTAATAAGGTTTGGTTTGATTTTAATCAAAAATTTACTATCTGTTGCTGAGCTTTAGTGACGTTTGGTGTGTCTACAAACTGCAACAAAACCACTGTGTTAGACTAATAACAGTTCAGTTGTTTATAGTTGGGTGGCTGAAAATATTGGCACCCTTTTTTTTTTCTTTCTTCTTTTTAAAATCTTCCCTTATGTTTAGTGGAGCTGGTGTTTATTGTGTTGTCCCTGACTTGCTCATGTCTCACATTTTATGCCGCACTTTATATATATATATATATATGTGTGTGTGTGTGTGTGTGTGTGTATACAGTATGTCAGTCCATGTAGATTAAAGTGACTGATCACTTTAACTTGATCTACAATCAAAGCCTTGTTGTTTTTGTACTTATAGTCAGAACGCTTGGCTAGGCTTCATTACAGAATGTAATATACAATATATCATATTTATTTATTTATTTATCTATTTATTTATTTATTTATTTATTTATTTATTTATTTATTTAAAAAAATGCTGTTATAGGAAAATAATCAGCAACTGTACGGTGTGATGAAAAGGACGTACTGTTCCCACCCTGAAGTTGATTATTTTCCTCTCGAGGGACGTACCAACGTGTTGTTTTCCTCATATACCACTGTAATTTGCCGACAATTATTTATTTATTTCTTTTATTTATTATTATTCATTAATGAATAGCATGTTTTAGATTTGATCTATGTTTATGTTTAGACCCGCTGAGAAAAATCTCAGAAAAAGTTACCCAACGACCCAATAACTCTTCATCCTACATAACGTTTCGTGTCCCCCCCCCCCCCCCCCCCACCACCTTTTTTTCTTCTGTTAAAACTGGTGTGAAGCGCAAAAAAAAAATATGGAAATTAGCTAGATAAAGCTCTCAGGCAGTGGGTTTTTAATTCTGCCAATATACGTAGCATTTAGAAAATATAGCCATGCCAGATGAGATGTTCAGCGAATAAAGGCGTCGTTTAACCATAACCAGACATGTTTGTTTGAAATTAGTCATATTTAGCAGAGATATATGTTGTAATGAGAATTCAGGTCCGTTGATAAAAACAACAACAACAAAAAAAAAGTGAGAATTTGGCTCTTAATTTCGAATTTTGATCATTTTTGTATGTACATTTTTTTACTTAACTACTTCCCTACACCTCAGCGATCAAAACTAATCTTCCTACGGAAACCTTCCTGCAACATGAACTCATTCCTGTGGGCCACGTCTTAAAAGGAACGAAAGGTCGTAAACATTTATTTCTCCTTATTCAAACACAATTTTAATCTAATCTTGAATAAATAAAACTATTGCAAAAACGATATCGCTCGGCAAAGAATCCGTTAATTAATTTATTATTCCTTTTCAGTAAAACTCATCTCCGCACCCGAGCAGCTACAAATGGACAGACCGAAGTAAAAGACAAAAAAACATAAAAGATTATCGAAATAAAGAGATCATTTATTATACATGATCAATCAGTTATATTTGTCCACATTTCCCACTCAGGTAAAACAGCTCATTTTATTAGATATAACGTACTGTAAGTGCTAAGAGTTTGGATAAATTGATTCCCAGAGACACAGATAAACGTATTCAATTACAAAATGGGTTTAAAAAAAAAAAAAAATGCAAAATACTGAAACATTTATTGATTATGGATTATCATTTCTGACGGTAAATAATGAGGAGGAATGAAAATACCGAGGCTTGCATCGCAGGAAATTCATAACGTTCATCTTACAGGCGCCAATACTTTTGCACAAGCCTATTCATTAGCCCTGTAGCTCGGGTGCTAAAGTAAAGATGCGAGCTTTGAACGCCGAACACTTCTGAACTGATTAAAATTGGGGGGAAAAAAAAGAGGACATTCTGTCGTTTAATACAATACTTCATATAGTGTCTTAATCATACTTGTTATTGTACACCAAAGCGAAGAAACACACACACACACACACACACACTCGTCCTGCAGGAGCGTGGGCTGATATTGATCTTTCAGAGGTGATATTAATGCTATGTTCAATATTCCAGATGAAGCATATTTTCATATTTCCTGGACAGTGTGAAAAATAATATGCGGTGTTATGTTATTTCCAGTAGCTGGGAGGAGGATTCAGGCGCGTCGCTGTATCATGGAGTTTCTTCGCTGGTTCCTTTGCAAACTCTGCTCTCTGACATAACAGCTGTCTTTAACCTCTGTGTGTGTGTGTGTGTGTGTGTAGGAGTGTGCTTCTGCTTCGATTGTGTTTCACAGTGACAGTTTCTTGTCCTCAGTTATACAGTGCTGGCCTGAGGTGTGAAAGGAAACACAAACAAACACACACACACACACACACACACACACACACACGCACACACACACACACACGCACACACAGTGACCTACCTTGCTGTGCAAAGTGGCGTCTCAGTCGAGTGGGTCCTGAGTGTCACATCACCTCATTCAGAGAAGATACAGGGGAAGAGAGAGCAATCAAAGGATTGTCACTGCCAAACACACACACACACACACACACACACAGAGGGAGAGAGAAAACTACAGCTTACAGCATTCAAAAAGCAAAACTAAACCTGAGCACATATTATTTTCAATACAGTCAACAGATAGTCCATTCAGAGTCCTAAGCTTTCATCACATGTTCATCATAAACAATTGAGTGAACATATCTAGGGTTCAAATGTAGAGCTCATGTGTACTTTAGTCGTACACTCTCATAAGAATTACAAATCCCAAATCATGCTAGCGTTACTGTCTAACTAGCGCAAACGCAAGACTAAAACCATGCAAAAAGTTTAGCGCGCCTAAATTCAAATATTCCGATTATTTTATTGGTAACAGATAAGAACTCACCGCTCAAGTGGCGTCAGTGTCATGACTGACGCAAGCGGAAGCGTTTCCAAACATCTCAGATCTCAAAGGTTTGGGGGAATCTTCCAGCTCCTGATTTTCTTCCTGTGAGATTCCTGTGTTACTTTTTCAGTGGGGTGTGCGTGGGATTGATTGGGTATAAATGTTTATTATTTATGTCTGTGATGGACTCGCATGTCATCCAGGAAGTATTCCTGCCTCACGCCCCATGTTCCCAGGACAGACTCCAGATCCACCATGACCCTGACAGAGATAAAGTGGTAACTGCAGATGAACGAATGAAAGAACGGAAACTCCTTTGAGATCGTTCTTTAGATGTAGTCCTTGTTTGATTTAGCACCGGTCCGTGACCTGGCGAATCATGGGCGTGTCTCCCGACGAGCACTGACCTTTGGGAGCCCAAGCCCGATGATGTCACAGGTGATGTCAGATAGCTGATATATGAATAAGGAAAAAACCTAGATCCAGATTTATGTTGAAAATGCCCAATGTTTAATCATGTGAGAAAACTATAAGCACCATAAACCCCCGTGGTCTGATTCTGGAGGTAAATAGGGGCAGCTCTGGCTTGATTTCGGTGGTGTTGCCCCATGGAGACCCTTCTTGTAATTCAAACCCTGACTGTTAGTCACTTAAGAGCGTATTTTTATGGTTGATGTATAGAATAACCGGATTAGAGCTGTCTAGAGAGGGGTTCACGGTGTCAGATATATTCAACTTCACAACACACACACACACACACACACACACACACACACATACACATACGTTGGTCTTACTATACTTATGAGGACCATCCATTGACATAATTATTGATGCAGCTAATTAATCCTCAGCTACACCTTAAGCCAACCGTAACCTTGGTAAGCAATAGCAAATTGCCTTTAGACCATTTTAGTTTCTTAAATAAAATCTGCAGTTTTGTTGTTGTTGTTGTTGTTGTTGTTGTTGTTTTTCCCCTCATTCCTCATGGGGTCCAGCCTATTGGCCCTCCCACAAGGTCAAAACTGTCAGATATTTCTTTCCTTGTAGGAACATTTGGTCCACCAAGACACACAAACATGCCCCCCACACACACACATGCCTGGACAAATTGCAAATGGCAAAGTTTTCCCCATGATTCCAAGTGAGGGACGACCACAAGCCATGAGTATGTAATAGGAGAAGCTATCGGAGCGTTTCTGCAAGCCGGTCGTGTCATGCTGGGCTCTGCAGACACGCTTTGACTTTCCTGTCCACACTGTTTTTAACTCGCTGTTCCTCTTGCCCTCTCTCTTGGTGATAGAGCGACTGCTAAAACACTCAGATCTGCTGCAATTCAATTAAACACACAAACAGGTGGGGTGTGAAGATTTACAGAAATGAATCCATTTACGATACGAGCGTAGCAGTTTAAAACAGAGAATGTATCACTTTACCAGTGAAGTGTGATAGCCACACGGCTTTCTATTACTAGTGCTGATTATTCAGAAATGAAATCAAATTAGTTTCTTTTGTGTGGGATGTGAACCTCTGTCAGGCCCAGTGAAGGAGGCGGGGCTTCTGTGGAGGAGGTGTGGCCTTTGTAGTTTAATCCCAGTGAAAGGGGCGTGACCTCTGTGTCAATCAGTCACAGTGACGTAGACATGGCTTCTGTAAAGGCGGTGTGGCCTTTGTAGTTCTGTCCCTGTGAAGGAGGCGGGGCTTCTGTGGAGGAGGTGTGGCCTTTGTAGTTCTGTCCCAGTGAAGGAGGCATGGCTTCTGTAAAGGCGGTGTAGCCTTTGTAGTTCAATCCCAGTGAAGGGGGCGTGACCTCTGTGTCAATCAGTTCCAGTGAAGGAGGCATGGCTTCTGTGGAGGAGGTGTGGCCTTTGTAGTTCTCTTGCAAGGAAGGAGGCGGAGCTTTTGGAAAGGCAGTATGGCCTTTGTAGTTCAAAACCAGTCTCAGTGAAGGGCATGTGATCTCTGTGTCAGTCTGTCCCAGTGAAGGAGGTGTGGCCTTTGTGTTTCAGTCGCAGTTCAGGAGGCGGGGCTTCTGTGGAGGAGTTGTGGCCTTTGTAGTTCTGTCCCAGTGAAGGGGGCGTGACCTCTATGTCAATCAGTTCCAGTGAAGGAGGCATGGCTTCTGTGGAGGAGGTGTGGCCTTTGTAGTTCTGTCCCAGGGAAGGAGGCGGAGCTTTTGTAAAGACAGTGTGGCCTTTGTAGTTCAATCCCAGTCCCAGTGAAGGGCATGTGATCTCTGTGTCAGTCTGTCCCAGTGAAGGAGGTGTGGCCTTTGTGTTTCAGTCGCAGTGAAGGAGGTGTGGCCTTTATGTCTGTCAGGACCTTTATTTTTTTGTTCGATCATTTTAAGACTTGGTGGTTAAAATACTCAGCCTTGTAATCTGGAGGCCATTAGACACAGACGTAAAATTAGACATACCGTGTCATTTGTTTTACAATCAGCATGAATATCAACTCACTGCAGCAGGGATTAACCATGCAACCTAAACAAACTGCTTGCTCAAGGACAAAAGATCGTTCAGCTCTATCAGCATCACAATAGCACCTCACAGCTGACGTTTGTGAACATTATCAGGGAATTTGTGAAAATCAAACGGAACTGCACTACCAAGTGTTTCTGATACAGAATCAAACGCAGTCCTGCAGTTAAACTTGTTCAGGAAAAGAAAACTGGAAGGATGTTTCAGGGTAAGCCAAGGCACACACACACACACACACACACACACACACACCCACACACACGTGCACACACACACACACACACACACACACACACACACACACACACACAGCCTCAGGGAAGGAGTGAAAGCAAATTGTGTATTTCATGGGGATTTGAAAAAGGTCAAAAGATCCAAACAGCCTTGTGATTCACATGATACAAATATGATTTTGTGTATGTGTGTGTGTGTGTGTTTGTTTGTGTGTGTGCGAGTGTGTGTGTGTGTGTGTGTGTTTGATTTGGATGTGTAGGCTTCTCTCCTGTAAGCTGACCTGCATGGGTTGGTGCTAATTACATCATTACCCACCAGTGGGGCTCGGGCCAAACACATTCCCAGGGTGGTGCTAGATTTGTTTTCCTTTGACCATGTTCATGGGGTTCGTTTTCTTTGGAGTCTTTTTTTTTTGTTTGTTTGTTTTGTTTTAAAAGTTCTGTAGTGAATGGTTATCAAAGACTGAAGCTAGGAATCGAAATGCTAATAGGAGTGTTCATGATTGTGAGAGAGAGAGAGACATACAGACAGATCGAGAGTGAGACAGAGAGAGATGGACAGACAGACAGAGAAACAAAGAGACCTACTGAATGTGTGTGTGTGTGTGTGTGTGTGTGTGTGTGTGTGTGTGTGTGTGTGAGAGAGAGAGAGAGAGAGAGAGAGAGAGAGAGAGAGACACAGAGACAGGACTTGAGAAAGAGAAAGAGAGAGAGAGACATACAGACAGATTGAGAGTGAGACAGAGAGAGATGGACAGACAGACAGAGAAACAAAGAGACCTACAGAATGTGTGTGTGTGTGTGTGTGTGTGTGTGTGTGTGTGAGAGAGAGAGAGAGAGAGAGAGAGAGAGAGAGAGAGACACACACACAGAGACAGGACTTGAGAAAGAGAAAGAGAGAGAGAGACATACAGACAGATCGAGAGTGAGACAGAGAGAGATGGACAGACAGACAGAGAAACAAAGAGACCTACAGAATGTGTGTGTGTGTGTGTGTGTGTGTGTGTGAGAGAGAGAGAGAGAGAGAGAGAGAGAGAGAGAGAGAGAGAGAGACACAGAGACAGGACTTGAGAAAGAGAAAGAGAGAGACAGACATACAGACAGATTGAGAGTGAGACAGAGAGAGATGGACAGACAGACAGAGAAACAAAGAGACCTACAGAATATGTGTGTGTGTGTGTGTGTGTGTGTGTGAGAGAGAGAGAGAGAGAGAGAGAGAGAGAGAGAGAGAGACACACACACAGAGACAGGACTTGAGAAAGAGAAAGAGAGAGAGAGACATACAGACAGATTGAGAGTGAGACAGAGAGAGATGGACAGTCAGACAGAGAAACAAAGAGACCTACTGAATGTGTGTGTGTGTGTGTGTGTGTGTGTGTGAGAGAGAGAGAGAGAGAGAGAGAGAGAGACACAGAGACAGGACTTGAGAAAGAGAAAGAGAGAGAGAGACATACAGACAGATCGAGAGTGAGACAGAGAGAGATGGACAGACAGACAGAGAAACAAAGAGACCTACAGAATGTGTGTGTGTGTGTGTGTGTGTGAGAGAGAGAGAGAGAGAGAGAGAGAGAGAGAGAGAGAGAGAAGGGGGCAAACAAAACAAACAGAAAGACAGTCAGAGAGAGTGAGAGACAGCGAGAGACAGCGAGAGAGGGACAGACAGAAGAAGATACAGACAGACAGAGACAGAGAGATGATGACAGACAAACAGAGAAGATGGAGCAAGGGAGAGAGAGAATCAGAGAGAGACATAAGGAGGGTAACATGGAGAGACAGACAGACAGACAGACAGACAGATAGTAAAGCCTCTTGTATACTTTGTTTTTTTTACGCGTACGCTAGCATATGCACACAGTCGTATGCACACCTAGCACTGTACACCTGAGGACAAGAATCTGTCACTGTGAAACACAATCGAAGAATACCGATTCACTATTTTTAATTCTATTTTTCAGGATTCATTCTATTTTATGGTTTTAATAGTAAAATAGAAAACAACAACAACAAAAAAACAAAACCAGGAGCCTCCTCACGTGTGATTCAGCTCATTATATGTAATCTGACATGCACGCATGTAAATGAATTTGTCTTATTGTAAAATCAAATAAAATAAGCAAGGTGGCCATCAGTAATTAAATCGAGTATGACATTAAATGGAGGCGGAATCACATGTAAATGAATCACATGTAAATGAATCACATGAATATGAATCACATGAAAATGAATCACATGTAAATGAATCACATGAATATGAATCACATGAAAATGAATCACATGAAAATGGATAAATAAATTAAAATGTAAATGGAGGCGGAAAGGTTTTTCTAGCACTTTCTTTTCACTTTCAAGAAAAGTTCAGCACTTATCTCCTTTAACTTCTGCATTAACAAGCGTAGACTACTTTGACTCATTCTGTCACTAGTTGATAGCAATGTGCTTCACTCATGCAATTTAGACTCCAGCCATTCCCACAGCCTGATTTAGCACAGCCTGAAAGTCACTTAGGGAACAAATATACAGCGGAAGAGTAGGTATTAAATGTGTGTGAGCCCATTACCTGTATTTGAAGATAAAATATAACAATTGTCTCACTGTCTCAAATAAGAATGTTCATATTGTTCGTGTTGTATGCCCAATTTTTATGATGGACTTTAATTAGCGTTAGATTTGACACGTTCTTCCAGAGATGCATGGCCAGTTTTGGGCAGTTTTCCCGGAGTCTGTTTAACGTCAGAGCTTGGCGCAAGAATGACCAGATTTAAACCCTCATTTTAATGTCGTATCTTTTTGAGAATCAGAAATACTTTTTACTGTATGATGAGTTGCCTAAAAAAAAATCATAGATCCTCTTCAAAAATCATAGATGCTATTACTGTGGCATTTTTGAGCATTAAACAGCTCCTGAGTTATCAAACTGACATCGATATCCATCCATCTTCTATACCGCTTATCCTTTCTCAGGGTCACGGGGAACCTGGAGCCTATCCCAGGGAGCATGGGGCACAAGGCGGGGTACACCCTGGACAGGGTGCCAGTCCATTGCAGGACACAATCACACACACACTCACACACCCATTCATACACTACGGACACTTTAGATACGCCAATCAGCCTACCATGCATGTCTTTGGACTGGGGGAGGAAACCGGAGTACCCGGAGGAAACCCCCGCAGCACAGGGAGAACATGCAAACTCCGCACACACAGGGCCACGGTGGGAATCGAAACCCCCGACCCTGGAGGTGTGAGGCGAACGTGCTACCCACTAAGCCCCCGTGCGCCCCTGACATTGATAATGAAAGAAAAAAAAAATAAAACAATAAAAACACCCCAAGTTTGAAACAGTTTGAGACTCATTGTTTAGATTTATTCAGAACCACCACTTAAGCATTATCCAGTGTCCACATCATTCTGTCCTCAGATTAAAGTTGATGAAAAGCACTTAAAGTGTCGCGGCCTGTTTCACTTATTACTTCACGGCTGACCTGAGCAGAATGAGAATGAAGAGCCCGTCAGAGTCTAATGTGTATCAGTGCTGTGTGTGAATGCGTCGAGTGAGTGTTATCTGGCATAAATCTCATGAAACCGTGAGCTTTCACACATACATTACTGGCCCTTAGTTAAATTGACTGTGCAACATCAATGCACTCGAGCTTAATCATCAGTTTTCGAATTGAGAGAATGAAAAGAGTTTGATTTAATGAAATGCCTTTAACTGGAGGCGCTCACGGTTTGGTTAGAACTCTGTATGTACAGTTAAAGTAACGGCTAGGATGAGAGGCGGGGCTTAGCATGTGCAGTGAGGGGTATAAATTAACTGCATTAGTTGGCAGTTACAGCTTTGAGACAGTAAGAAGTCATTCGCGTTTCCCAGCAATGTGGTTCAAGCTTGGCACATTCCTCTTGGCAAATCATCCTCAGTTCCCCAGGGTTAAGATGATCCCTCTGAAGGATTTCATAATCCTGTAAAAATGTTCAACAGGAGCCTTCTTGAATGACTTTGGCTGTATGTTTGTACTTGTTGTCTTGGTGAAACATCTATCTTCTCCCCAGGTTCAATTTCTTGGCTGATGAGATTAAATTCTCTTCCTGGTATATTGCTCCGGTACCGTTTGCAGAGAAGTAGCTTCATATCATGATGCTCCCACCACCATGCTTCACTGTGGGTACAGTATGATGGTGTTCTTGGTGTTCTTGTGATCATACCTACAAACCTTCTTTCTCCAAACATAACGAGCTGAATTATCTCTGAAGAGTTCTGTTTTTGTTTCAAAAGAGTTCTGATTTGTCTAAATGGTTTTAGACGACCATGAAGTGGTAGAGCGGGTTCTCCACTAATTGTAGGGTTGGCGGTTCGATTCCTGGCCCACTTGACTCCACATGACTCCATATGACTCCACATGACTCCATATGACTCTACATGGCTCCACTTGACTCCACATGACTCCATATGACTCCACATGACTCCACATGACTCCATATGACTCTATATGACTCCACATGATTCCACATGACTCCATATGACTCCACATAATTCCACATGACTCCACATGACTCCACATGACTCCATATGACTCCACATGATTCCACATGACTCCACATGACTCCACATGATTCCACATGACTCCACATGACTCCACATGACTCCACATGATTCTACATGACTCCACATGACTCCATGCAGAAGTGTCCTTGGGCAAGACACTGAACCCCAAGTTTCTCCTGATGGCAAGTTAGCACCTTGCATGGCAGCTCTGCTACCATTGGTGTGTGAGTGTGTGTGTGACTGGGTGAATGAGAAAATGCTTTGCAGAACTGCTAGGGTTAACAATAATTTACCATCAGTGGTGGCTGAGTGGTTAAAGGCTCTGGGTTGATGATCGGACGGTCGGGGGGTTCAAGCCCCAGCACTGCCAAGCTGCCATTGTTGGGCCCTTGAGCAAGGCCCTTAACCCTCTCATGCCTGACCCTGTGGTCTGACCCCAGCTTCCTGACAGGCTGGGGTATGCGAGGAAAACAATTTCACTGTGCTCTACTGTATATGTGACCAATAAAGACTCATTATCTCTGTGCTTCATTTTAGCAGAAAACTTTAGCGTGAGGTGTAGGAACGGAAATAATGATGGTGCAGTTGATTGTTTGTTGCTCTTTGTTGTTTAACTGTTGTTCCTTTTGCTTTCAGGTCGTCCTGCAAGTCTTTTCGGATGACTGCTGGCTTTCTCGTATCTCTTATTATCTCTTATTAATCTGTTTCCCAGTGCTTTTGTTTTGTACGTTCAGTCATAGTTAATGCTGTCATTACTCTTTGAGGTTTCGCATTGGCCATCATGTACGAGTGCTCGGGTACAGTAAGTGGTGCTATTAAAATTTCATGACAATTTCCAGGACTCCTCAGTGTTATCCATCTTGAAATGAATCGGCTTTGTAACAACTAATCGCAGGCTTGGCCACGTAGCACAGGGTTCGTTTAACTGCAGCGCACGTGAGACGGTGAGTAAAGCATTCGTACGATATCATATCGTCCGTGGAAGTCGAACGTCGTCTCTGCATAAGGCCGTTGGTTCGTTTGACTACTACTCTGAATCCTAGTGATTTTTTTGTTTGTTTGTTTTTGGATTTGTTTGCTGTTAGGTTTAGTTTTATAATTCATACAAGTAAACAAATAATAATAAAAAAATAAATAAAATAAAGAAACCTAGCCCGTGAATGGGTATGTCTGAACACATAAACGTATGAGCTAAATAATTTGGGCAGTGCTACATCTTCCTTTGGGTCAGTTTTATTTGGATGATGAATAATAATAATAATAGTTCCTTAGATTTACATAGCGCTTTTCGACGTGCTCAAAGCGCTTTACATTGTATGGGGGGCGGGAAATCTCCTCAGCCACCACCAGTGTGTGTTCAGCAGGCAGAAACCAGTTGTTTTTCTGATTTAATACCTGCCCTTCGGTTGTATTAAATTTCGTCATTTTGGATTTCAGGCTGAAGTACATTGGAACGAAGGTGCAAAATAATTTATTCACATCATATACACCACTCTGTAGTTTGTACCTTTATGTAGAAACATAGCACATTCCATGTTCATTAAGGCAAACACACAAAATGGCCGACACGTGCAATTTTGCTTATGTGAAAGACACAATCCTCTGCAGACCCTGTTAGTACATCAGCATGTTTTAGTTGTTTTTGTTGCATGTATTGTTAAGTTTGCACGTGCTTTTTATAAGCACGAACCTAAATGAAACCTAGGTCTTAATCTTTAACGGTCGAAGGTTAGCAATTGTAGCAGCTCCTACACAATACTTTTTAAATAATATCAGGTTTGATAATGATGCCACTTCATTTTCCTTTTTAATGTGAGCGAGGATCCCTAATTAAGCAGGCAGAGCATTAGCAGTAATGACACTAATAGAGGGAGGGAGCTAGCGTGCTGGATGACAGCAGAGAGACGTGGGTATAAATAGCTGTGGAACAGAAGCATTTCTCAAACAACAGACAGATCCAGTAATGAGATGTTCTCATCCAGACAGCTGTTTGATATCTGACGACATGTCAAATCTCCTCAGCGTCGACAGGGATGCTTTGTAAGCACTCTGTCCATCCACGTGTCTCTCTCTATCTCTCTCTCTGTCTCTCTCTCTCTCTCTCTGTCAAATGAAAATTCAAAAGTTGCTTTATTCGTATGACAAATATTAACATTTGTGTTAGCAAAGCTGGGATACAGATTTCTCTCTCTCTCTTTCTATATTTCTGGGTCTCTCTATCACTGTCTGTCTCCATCTATCGTTCTATTTCTCTCTCTCTCCCTTTATTTCTCTATTTATCTATCAATCTATCTATATATCTGTCTATCTATCACTCTCTCTTTTGTCTCTCTCTCTTTAACTGTCGCTCTATCCATATCTCTCCACGTGTCTCTCTCTCACTCACTCTGTCTCTCTCTCTCCATCTATCGTTCTATTTCTCACTGTTTATCTCTCCCTTTATTTCTCTATCTATCTATCAATCTATCTATATATCTGTCTATCTATCACTCTCTCTTTAACTGTCGCTCAATCCATATCTCTCCACGTCTCTCTCTCTCTGTCTCTCTCTCTCTCTCTCTCTCTCTCTGTGTCAAATGAAAATTCAAAAGTTGCTTTATTCGTATGAGAAATATTAACATTTGTGTTAGCAAAGCTTGGATACAGATCTCTCTCTCTCTCTCTTTCTATATTTCTGGGTCTCTCTATCACTGTCTGTCTCCATCTATCTGTCTATTTCTCTCTGTTTATCTCTCTCTTTATTTCTCTATCTATCTATCAATCTATCTATATATCTGTCTATCTATCACTCTCTCTTTTGTCTCTCTCTCTTTAACCGTCGCTCTATCCATATCTCTCGAAGTGTCTCTCTCTCACTCACTCTCTCTCTCTCTCTGTCTCTCTCTCTCTCTCCCTCACTCTGTCTCTCGTCCCCCCCCCCCCATGCATGTAATGATATCCTTCATTATCACGACGATCCCAGTTATACCTGTCGATGGCAGTGAATTTGTGTGTGCGTGTGTGTGTGTGTGTGTGTGTGTGTGTGTGTGTGTGCATGCATTTGCATGTGTGGGTGTCAACCCTCTGATGGTAATTCCACCTGATTCCCCCTCATCCCTCTGGCAGTAGCTCAACCCCATTATGCCAATCATTAAGTTTAATGACTTACAAACCAAGCATCATAACTTTGCCACATCGCATTGGGAATAAAACAAACACTTCTTTGTGTGTGTGTGTGTGTGTGTGCGTGCTACGTCTTTCTATGAAGCTCTGATTTGCAGTATGATATTTTATTTCACTTGAAAACATGTTGGACTATGTGAGTAATTAAGATTCATCAGTGCAGTAAATACACTGCAGTGTGTAAGTAATTGGCCAGGAACATTAGTTTTGTTCATTTGGCTGTGAAGTGAGGCACATTGGAGGGGATGTACATCTACAGGCTCTGTTTTCACGCACACAGAAATATAAATGAGTGGTATTTTACTGGCGTGGTGCTAATTTGTTTGGTCGGAAGCCAACTTTCTCGCGTTTTCTGCTAGTTGCTGTTTTCTTGGTCAGAAATGAGAGCAGGTGTGTCATTTCCAGCCCACTTTGGACCTACTTTGGCTTCAAAATCATGTTACAGCTGAAGTATACCTGCGTTTATCTATGCACACGCATGTGCAATGGTTCCTGCACCTACCCTAGGGACATTTAGTGCGCTGTCTGGTGTTGCGATACCGATGTAAATAGAAATTGCAACAAACGAGCACTCGCTGTACCTCAAATCGCACACGTACATGCTGTTCTATAGTTATGTTCTATGTTACTGAGCGCTATTTAACTGTTTTATTTTTCCTATTACGCTTACTGGATCACTTCAAAAACCCCTCACTCAGTCTTCAAACCCAACGAAAGGACGATTTTGTGTATTCTTCTGGAATTTTCTAGATTAGTAAATATTTTTGAATGTAAAGACATGGAAAGTCCTGCCCAGTTTAACAACCCAGTGTTCACTATTACGTGACTCCACCATCTAAATACTGACTACAATACATAAATATTAACAGCATGTACGCCAGAAATCAGCAATTGAATTCTAATTTAGATGCAATTACCAGCTAAAAGCTACTGACATATAGCTAACTAGCAAGCCGTCATTCTCTTTGCTACAGATTTGTCAAATTAGTTCCACTGACCTTGGTAGAACATCGCATCACCTTAACAGCGGTGTAAAGTAGCTCAGAACTTTAACGCACGTCACCGCCGTCCCTGAAGAGAAGCTAAACAAGGCTGGTTTGGTTAGAAAATATCCTCATCTATTGTGTAAAATAAATAAAAGTGCGGGGAAAAAAAATGATCTCCAGACCACACACAGCCTAATGGCCAAATCTACCTTAAGCTCCATCAGCCTAGCTACATGATTCATAATGGTGTCTGATAGCTCCAGTTTGCTAGCGCTAACAGTGCATTTGTGAACATCAAACAGACTGAAATAGCAGGAGCCAGAGCTAAAAGCGCTCCCTTACTGTGCCGAACGTCTCATTAAAATCTCTCCACAGCCGAATATGCTGTCTTTCCAGTGAGACAATATCGATGGCACTTTATTCAACATACCAAAGTCCACAGCACCTGGAGGGATTCGAGTGATGGAAATTGAAGTTAGACAAGATAACAATATTCACAAACTCTTTTTGTTCCAATCAGAAGGAAGCTCCCTAGGTGTTCTACATGTTTTAGTAAGCATTAGCGCGCTTCGGAGATGAAGGGTGTCCATTTGAAACGCTTTTGGAAATCGCTAGTTTCGGACAAAGTTACGAGACGACGCAGCAAACAAAACTTTACAAGCTGTACATTTTCTATTCACATTCGAGGTTGTAGATTGCAAGAGGTAGTTCTGTGGTAGAACAATCGACTAGCTAATATGAGATGGACAAGATTAGCTTGCTAGTTGCTAAAATCCTATCCCATAAGGCTGTTTTGCTCGTTATACTCAATAAGCTAGCTAGCTAGCTAAGTATGAAAACTTGTAATGAAGTTGGATTGAGCAGAATATCAAAATGCCGCTAGTCCAGAAACCGTCCTGAGGTAAAGCTAGCAAGAACTAGCGCAAACTAGCATTCCAAATGCAATTCTTAGCAACATTTATTTTCAGTTTCTGTTAAAATGGACACCCAGCTAACAAAAAAGCGACATTAGATTCTCTTTAAGAGTTTGTAGGATACAGTACAATATGTAAAAGCCTAACAGGATGTTGTTGAATGTCATTATGGCATAACATAACCTGTGTGTAACATACATAATGCTACCAGAACATTCTAACCTTATCCCAGCATCTGCTAACATTACAGTGACACCCCTTGTTAGCTGAGAAGATCGTTCCTGTTAGCTAAGATTTGAATTTCAGTTACTACATATGTATTATGCTACAATAACACTGTTATAATGCCAAAGTGATGGCATCACATGATTAGACATTTGATTTTGGAGGTTTTACAATACACCAATCTTAAAAAATAATAATAATCAAAGAGATTTTCAAACGCCGTTCCCGTGCTTGTACAAATAGAACCTGTGAAAATAAGTGAGAAATATGTTGCCTGGAGTATCCTGACTGAAATGAAGCCATTGATATGAGAAATAGTTGCCTGAGAGCCCCTGTTCACACACCGTTCGGCATATGAGGCTCATGCTGGGAAGCTTTTCACTTGTTTGGAGGTGTCAGATGCCGTATACACCGATGACTATAAAGCGCCCATGAAACGGATTGAGAATTACTGGACTCTGTATGTTGATGTATGTTCTTGCTTTGATGGTTTACACAACAGATGATAACATTTGAGGTACTCAATGCTGCCACACCACGGCCGAATCTAAACACACCCAACAGTAGCTTAGTGAAATAGTTAAATATGGAGATCAGCGATTGTGGAGGATTTCTCCACAATCCCCCACAACTGGGGGCACGATGGCTTAGTGGTTAGCATGTTTGCCTTGCGCCTCCGGGGTTGGGGGTTCGAATCCTGCCTCCTCCCTGTGTTTACCACGTTCTTCCCGTGCTTCGGGATTATCCTCCAGATAATCTGCCGGTTTCCTCCCCCGGTCCAAAGACATGCGTTGTAGGTTGGCTGATTGGCATTTCCAAATTGTCCGTAGTGTGTGAATGGGTGTGTCAATGTGTGCCCTGATTGTGCAACCCGCCTTGTGCCCCGAGTCCCCTGGGATAGGCTCCATGCTCCCCGTGACCCTGTCTAGGATAAGCCATACAGAAAATGGATTGACGGATGGATGGATGGATTTCGCACCACCACATTCATTCACGCTTGTTCAATTGAACAAGGAAGTTATCCTAGACGACATGATGTGTGTTTGAAAGGAGGTCGAGAGGCGTAGGATCGGCGTAGAGTCATCTGATGCATCTGAATGGTAGATAACATGATGATACTGACTCTTACTGATTTGAGAAGGTGTATCAAGACGGGATCGTGTTTTCTATCTGCAGTAAGTGACATTCTGGTATCGAACAGCTACGAGTTGGTAAATCCGTCGTCCAAAAAGTCGCAAAAGCACAAACCAACTCCAAATGAATAAACTCCAATTATTTCACGCAAAGCAAGCGGTGGTTTGAAAAGGAAATAGCGTGAAGGAAGACACACAGCCGAAAACACACCTCGGAGCCATGTTTGATGGTAAAGAGCTGCTACTGTAGAGCAAGACACGCCCCAAGGGGCGGGAGTACGGTGAATTTAATTGGACAGACACGAGACTAGTACAGAATACATTTCACAGGAACTCTCCAACTAAGAATGTCTCAAAAGTATTTAGTTTCTAAACATACTATAATACAGCTCTCAGACACCAATCTAGATTTGAGGGCCACTTTAATAAAGGATTTCAGTGTGTGTGTGTGTGTGTGTGTGTGTGTGTGTGTGTGTGTGTGTGATGACATCACCCACCTTCTGTCTGGTTTGAGATAGTGAGGAAGAAAGATAAGTAAAGTGTCAGAGATAAGTCTTAAGAAGCTTTCTAATTTCCTAAAGTCCTCTAACATTTTTTTTTTTTTTTTTTTGGACATTTACCAAAATGGCACTCGATCCGAAATCCGGTTTCAGGAACAGCTTTTCAACTGAACCTCTGTGAAATCAAAGCCTGAAGATCTTACAGTCGCATTTTCCCTCTCTCTCCGAGTGTGTTTGTACGGATGAGAGCTTCCTCCTTCCATATCACAAAAGAGTGATATTTAAAGTTCTACCAAAAGTCAATGTTTTTTTTTCTTCAGTGCTTGGATTTTTCACTTCTGTATTCACTGACATCACAAAGTGTATAACGTGACATCCTGCTGTCTTTACACTCATATCGTCATGACAACTGTCAGGTATTCTCAGCTTTGAGTGGCAGAGCATGAAGTGAACGTTCCAGAAAGGAGCTCCGGATGAAGATTTGAAATCAATTATAAATCTTTCCTTTAGTACCAAAGGAAAGTGTCTTTATTACAGTTTAGCGTCTTTTTTATTTATTTTTTTATTTTTTTAGCGAGCTCCATGAAGACATGGTTTGTTAAGGTTGGACTGGAAGAAGTCCTGCACAGAACCCTGACCTCAACCCCACTCAACACCTTTGGAATGAACTGGAACACAGACTCCTGATATCAGCACCGGACCTCCCTCAATAATGCTCTTGTAGCCGAATGAACACAAATCCCCACGTCCACACTCCAAAATCTAGTGGAAAGCCTTCCCAGAAGAGTGGAGCACATTCTACACGACAACGTGGGACTACGGGATGATCACCAAGCACATATGTATGCGTGTAACTACGTGCTCCTATACAGCGCTAAGGTCTGGAGTTCCATCTCGGGTCTGAATACTAATGTGCACAATGTTTCGATTTAGTTCGTTGATGTGATGATGATGATGATGATGATGATGATAATGTACAGTACGTGACGTACATGACGTTGAAGTGAACACGAGACGACGTGCGACAAGGTTGCAGGAAGCCCCGGCGATAAAGTGATTAAACGTTTTCTATTCATCAGCGTCTGGAGACACGTCCGAGCAATAACTCAGCGACTGATGATGAGTTCGTATTGATCGGCGTGATGATTCGCGCGAGGTCACATGATTTATGACACGCAGTCACACAGCAATCATAACTCTATTGATTTCATTTCTGTTTAATCCAGATGCAAGGAAAACCGCAACATAGAGTATACCCTACTGCATCGTTTATATAACGGGACTTTAGATCGTCAGCGTGTTTATGGAATTCAGTGTGCGTCATGCGTTATGTTCATTCAGAGATACACTGATTTACTTGCATTGATATTGTCTTATTCACCCGAGTATAAAAGGCATACGAACTAGAATTTATGTTGGTATGTCATTTATTAATATATTTTAAGAGCTCAAAACTCTGCCTCGGAATTGTATCGTATCAAGTGTAAAACTACATTCCTAAACGTTATACGTTGACGTTGTGATGTTTTGTCGGAATTGTTTTTTTTTTTTTCCCCTAAAAGTAGTAGTGTGTAAGCCAGAAACTGTGTAGCTAGAATAACTGTAATGATTATATCGTAAAGCTGTAGATTTAGAGTGTGCCGAGTGTTCTTAACTTCCTCAAGTGTGCTTCATTCGAGCTGACTAATGCGACACCTTGCCTGAAACCCGAACGACTCCGACATTCTCTCCGAGGCCGACAAAATGGCAATTTATCCAATTACAGGAAGAAATTCAGGAAGTGGCAGAATTGGATTTGTGACTACTTTATGCTGGTTCAGGTTCCTCGATCCTGCCTGCAGGTGTGTGAGGCTAATACGTGCCAACAGACGCTTTTCCTACTGTAGTCCCTGTGTGTGAGTGTGTGTGTGTGTGTGTGTGTGTGTGTGGTGAAGGGGAAAAGCATCGTTGATATCCTGCAGTAGAAATGCAGAAGTGTGTGGACCCTCAGTGCAGCATCAGCAGGACGAATATGTGATACCAATTCAATTTACAGCACACATATCTGTTTGGAAATTGCCTGGAACTCTTCATAAGCCTCTAATCCCTTATTGTACTCGCTGGCATTACCGGTCCAATCCAACACACACACACACACACACACACACACACACGTTATGTTCGTCGGTCTTAAGTGTCTGTCGTTCTAAAGTGACTGTAGTAGATCGAAACCAAAACCTCCACATAACCCCCCCGCCCCCGTTTTATTTCTGTCTCACCCCACTGCTGCTAAATTCTCAATTATGATTGGTCGTTAATGGTATTAATTATTTTTTTAATAACAGGTTCATAATAATGTCCTCGTTCTGATATTTTCAATAATAACGACGTAAACAAGGATTTGTATTGCGAACTAAGCCTGATAATATACAATAGATAAGGATTAAAAACAAGTTATTTACCAAGAAAAACATACAATCGTTGATAACGTGAAGGAGATATTTAGGTATCATTGTACTGTGGAAGGAGTCTCCAGTGCCAGCGCTTTGTAACAGTCAGTATGTTTATACAGTGCAGGTTATTGGTAACTTGGCAGGGTACTTCTTGGCTGTTTGATATTTGAAGTGATATAAGAATAACAAAACGCTCTGGGGCATTAAAAAAGAACTCACGTGAAGGAGGTAAACCTGTGGTACATCACTGATTATATTTCCTACAGAAAGGACGACGCGGAGCGGTTGATTCCTCGCATGCGGTGTTATCTATATGATCATATTTCAACAAATGTTGATTTGAAGTGCTGTGCTTTCAGAGGTCACTGCTAATCAGTGGATAATCAGAGTTAACAGTTGTAAACAAGATGCAGTGCTCATCTAGGGAAAGCACCGTACACACACACACACACACACACACATGACTTTCAATAACAGATTTTTAAATACTGGATGTAAGGGAAGTACTGAGTAGAATGTTTTGTGTGTGTGTGTGTGTGTGTGTTATTGATGTCCAGACTTTGTGTGAGGATCAATGCAAAGTGGGTTTCCGTGGCTAATGGAGATTACTGAAGGTGTGGCGTGGAACTTTTCAGGCCTCCCTGCTCTCCCGTGTGTATTGATCCGCAGCGGCACACAGACGTTTGGGAGTGACAAAGAGACGTCTATCTAAAAATATTAATAATAATAATTATTACTATTATTATTATTATTATTATTATTATAAGGAAAAATAGAAAGTACAAAGAAACAAAACAAACGAAGACAGAGAGGAAACACACACACACACACACACACACACACACACACACAGAGCTTTGAGGTTAGCTAGAAATCTACCATTTAATCCATTTATTTGTCTCTGACTTTCAGTTTGTTCTGTAATAAATTACACCGAACACAACACAAACGATATCCGTTAATCTGAGAGAGGTAGAGAGAATTCTTCCTAGCAAACTGAGCTATTACGTTACACAATATAATACCTCAATCTTAGCTAACTTGCTAACTACTTTACACAATATAACAAATGGACTAATATTAACTAGCTTGCTAACAATCCTGGCTAATTGATTATTTAATATGTTACCTCAGAGAAAGTTTGCTAGCAATCCTGCCTAATTCAGTCCTAGTGTTAGCAACTGCTACCTCAGTGATAACTAGCGTGCTAGCAATCCTGCTTAATTTAATCCTAATGTTAGTAACTGTTACCTCAGAGATAACTAGCTTGCTAGCAATTATGCTAATTAAATCCTAATGTCAGCAACTGTTACCTCAGAGATAGCTTGTTAGAAATCCTGCCTAACTGACTCCTAATGTTAGCAACTGTTACCTCAGAGATAACTAGCGTGCTAGCAATCCTGCCTAATTGACTCCTAATGTTAGCAACTGCTACCTCAGAGATAGCTTGTTAGCAAATCTGCCTAACTGACTCCTAATGTTAGCAACTGCTACCTCAGAGATAACTAGCGTGCTAGCAATCCTGCCTAATTGACTCGTAATGTTAGCAACTGCTACCTCAGAGATAACTAGCGTGCTAGCAATCCTGCCTAATTGACTCCTAATGTTAGCAACTGTTACCTCAGAGATAGCTTGTTAGCAATCCTGCCTAATTGAATCGTAATGTTAGCAACTGTTACTTCAGAGATAACTAGCGTGCTAGCAATCCTGCCTAATTGAATCGTAATGTTAGCAACTGTTACCTCAGAGATAACTAGCTTGCTAGCAATTCTGCTAATTAAATCCTAATGTCAGCAACTGCTACCTCAGAGATAGCTTGTTAGCAATCCTGCCTAACCTACTCCTAATGTTAGCAACTGCTACCTCTGAGATAACTAGCGTGCTAGCAATCCTACCTAATTAATTCCTAAAGTTAGCCACTGTGACTATTGCTTTACACAGTGTATAATAATTAGTCTAATGCTAGCTAGCTGCTAAAGTCATAATAGAGCTGGAGGGATTTGCAAGCTTTAACAGAAATAGCTAATTTAGGTTAAAGTGCTAATGAACACATGTTTGTTGTTGTTGTTGTTGTTTTTCTTTTCCCAGTTCCAAGTCAGTCTCCTAGTTCACAATAACCTTTAGAGGGAGTGTTTAATATTTCACGAACAACAGGAACTTTCACAGTTTATGTGTCTGGAAAACTTATTCAGCCCGAGTATTACTTGTAACAAAAAAAAAAAAAAATGTGCGGAGTTAAAAACAGCTCCATTTTGAACTTGAATCTCTTCCTTCCATATTACATAATCTGGTGTCACTATACTTCACCAACAGACTAGGGGGCGGGGCCAGATTTTGAAGGCAAAATTGTACACTATTATTCAGATTATATAGTTTATATAGCTATTTATTTAAATTATTTATTAAGGCAGTACTTTTAAGCTTCATTTGTTGTTGTTGTTGTTGTTGTTGTTGTCTATCTACTGTATATTAGCTTTGTGGTTACAGAAGACCATGGTTGAGCTGTGCATAAGTATTCACCCCCATGGAACATTTCCATATTTTGTAGTGTTACAACCCACTCAAATGGGATTGTATGCTAATTATACATTACCTTTAGCCTCTTGGGTGTCAAACGTCATTGAGATTTGGTGGAAGGTCTCTTCTAGGCCATGGAGTTGTACAGTAGTTGTGCCATATTCTTTCCATTTTTTGATAATGGATTTCATGATGGTTTGGGGATGATGTTCAGGCTGGAATAATGACTTTCTAGAACTTTGTTCTGGACTTAATGTCCTTGTGCATCATATTGTTTATTTAGGTATGTTCTCTTACAAATTCTGGGTTCTTCCAGGAACAGGTATATTTATATTTTATTATGTTTCAGTATTATAGTATATGATTTCTAATGGCGGTCGGTTGTACCAGAACTAATTTCAGGATTTCACACAAATGAAGGTGGATAATTATGCAATCACAACCTTTACATTTTTTAATGTATAAATCATTTTGCAAACTATATTGATTTTTTTTGTTGTTGTTTTTAATAATATTGTGTTTTATTCTGTTCAGATTCATGCCCCATAATTCCAATTAAGTCTACTTCAGTTCCAGGTTAAAGCAGTACAAAATGTAGAAACGTTTAAGAGGGGGTAAACACTTATGCAGTTTGCTGTACATTTCAGAAGAAACGTACTCAATCAAAACGAGTTAAGGATAATCATGAATTGGTAACAGTACATTTAACCGTACGTGGTGATTTACATTTCTCACTCACTTCCAAATGAGAGCACATCACACTCAGGGGAGATAAAACTGTAACGTAAAAGCTGAAAACCTATTTACAAATGAATAGACGAGTAAACATTTACAACCTGGCATACTTAAGATGTCAGGTGAATAATTTAGGGGCCTTTAGCTGTCAGTGTTTTTTTTCCAGGCTGTTAGGATGAGATGTGAATGTGCTAAAGCAGAAAGACTTTAGGGTTTTCTGGCTTAATGGTGTTGCATTACTGTGCAGTTTGGCTGTCCTCTCTGTTTGTCTCTGTTGGTTTGTAATTTGGACTCGGTTCTTTGGTGGGCACTTGATATTAAACTGCTGTGACACTTGTGCTGTTCATGGGGTGGGGGAAAAAAGAGCATTGGAAGAAGCAAAGTAAACAGGAAGTGGTAAGCTTAACTGGTAGTATGTTACTGCAATTTCTCTAAATGTTCTTCATTCAAGCAAGTTTTTACTTTATTTCAAATCATTAGTGCACAGAGAGTGTGAGTATAATGAAAAATTACTCGCACTTTTACTCTATTACATTTTTATTAAATATGTTCACGCCTTACATTTCAATTCAGATCATACAAGTACAAGTACAAAGATCATGATCCAAATGTCACGGGTTGCAAAGCACAGGTTTATTTTAATGCACACGTTCTAATACGGTATCATTTCTGTACTATCAGCTTACAATCGAATTCTAAAAAAAATAATTAAATAAATAATTAATCGAAAACATGGTCAATTAAGAGTACGCTGATATGGTGAAGTTTTCTGAAAGGAGACTTTTATTTGATATTCGGAAGGAAGGAGTCTCCAGTGTCAGGGGGTAAAGCCGTAATGTTTTTATGTAACAAGTTTTCTGACATCTCGCGGACAGAGGAGTTGACACTTTATGGTTTCTCTGTAACATGACAAGATTCAATCCTTCCATTCCATTCCATAGTTATATTTAAAACAGGAAGCAAAGTACGCCAGAAGGGCAGGTATTAAGCCTGTTTTGACTGTTTTGAAGACAAAATTGACTCGATATATCGTAATAATGAGATCGATCATATTGTATGGGTAATTTTGTTAAATGGAATTTACTTTCTATTCGAGTGATGCCACGTTTAGAGTTTTCAGAGAGTCTCTTTTAGCCGGAGCTCATTGTGGAATTTTACAATCACAGCATGAGTTGCAAGTTGAAAAGGTATACTGATCTGGAAACTAATAAACTCATGCCTCAGTGTTCATTTCACAACCTAATGCCGTGTATATTTGTTCATATCTACTGTACATGCACTAGCCTTTCTTTCTCCCTCCATCGTTTCATCCCAACATCCTTCTCCTGAAATTCCAACTAGAAGATCATATTGGTTTCAAGCACTGAGCACAAGCATCAATCCATGTATCTTTGCTTGTAACTCGGCCAGGTTGTCATGGTGAGTATATTAATGATTTCGTGGAAAGGTAGCATGGTGTTCAAAATACATCATCTTCCTTCAGTACAACATCTGACAAGGTTTCACCATCATTTCTAATAAATCCTCCTGACCCTTTTAACAGAGCCCTCGAGCTATTTCATCTTTTGTGGACAATTGATGACCTCTAACTTTCTTCGTCAAGGAGACGCAGGCCTGCTCTCTTTCTCTTTTATTTCAGGACTGGAGCTGAAAGCAGATATGATTTGCTTTATTTCAAACAACACTCGCTCTTCGGTTAGGATTCCTGTAGATTTTCAAGGTCAAGTGGCTTTATTGTCATTTCAACCATATACAGCTGGTACAGTACACAGTGAAATGAAACAATGTTCGTCCAGGACCACGGTGCTACATAAAACAACACACTGACTACATGAGAGACAGAACTAAATAAGATCTACACATTTTTACATAAAGTGCACATGCAGACATGTCCTAAGAACACAGTACAGTATAATAACTACTAAACCAGGACAATAGGCACAGTAAGTAACAGTGGAGTGCCGACCAGTACACAGCTTTAGTGTGGAAGTGTCTGATCTAACAGGTAGTGCAAAAGATTGGTGCCAAAGAGTGTTCTCTCATCATGCTGAAAATGATTATTGTCATACTATCATTTTTCGTATTAGCTGTTCCTACTAAAATTTCCTCTAGAACTCTATCTAGGTCCTGGTCTAGCTGATACCGTTGTGTCTGATCATTTGCAGGGGGCCATTTCACTCTCTCTTGCAGGTTGGGTGTCTGGGGTAGCATCAGGACAGTCCTTTCTGTGGCCTCGGTGTGAGACAGATGCTGAGAGGTCTCCTGTACTGTGGGGTGCGTCCTTCCTGCATCTCACTAAGTGTTTCCACCCTGCATTGCATCTGCTTCTCCCCACCTCCACATTTGGTCCTGGATTGATGTATCTTATATATACGATATAATTTTAAAATGGTATGAATATAAACATAACATGCTATGACTTAGTATTCAGAAGATTAGCTTATAGCAAATATGGACTTAGCAGTTATTGCGGTAGCAGCCAGGTAAAGTGTGTAATAGTGACAAGAAATGAAACATAATATTTTTATAAATACAGTAGCAGCAAAAATCATCTGTCAATGCAGGAATGTGGAAATATTGCAATGGGAGTGGGATGGTGTTCAGTTCACTGTGTGTGTGTGTGTGTGTGTGTGTGTGCGTGTGCGTGTTTGTGTGTCTCTGAGTATTGAGGAGTCTGATGGCTTGGGGTAAGAAGCTGTTACACAGTCTGACCGTGAGAGCCTGAATGCTTCGGTACCTTTTTCCAGATGGCAGGAGGGTGAAGAGTGTGTGTTAGGGGTGTGTGTGTGGGGTCTGTGTGTGGAGTATGTGATGTGTGTGTGAGGGGTGTGTGGGGTCATTCACAATGCTGGTGGCTTTGCAGATGCAGCGTGTGGTGTAAAGGTCTATGATGGAGGGGAGAGAGACCCCGATGATCTTCTCAGCTCTCCTCACTATCCTCTGTAGGGTCTTGTGAGCCGATAAGGTGCAATTTTCGAACCAGATAGTGATGCAGTTGCTCAGGATGCTCTCAATAGTTCCTCTGTAGAACGTGGTGGGGATGGGAGGTGGGAGATGGGCTTTTTTTCAGCCTTCGCAGAAAGTAGAGACACTGCTGGGCTTTCTTGGCTATGGAGCCGGTGTTGACCAGGTGAGGTTCTCCGTCAGGTGAACACCAAAGAATTTGGTGCTCTTGACAATCTCCATGGAGGAGCCGTCGATGTTCAGTGGAGAGTGGTCACTCTGTGCTCTCCTGAAGTCAACAACCATTTCTACTGAGTCCGTTAGTGAACAGCAGTGGACTGAGCACACAGCCCTGAGGGGGCCCATGCTCAGCGTGGTGGTGCTGGAGATGCTGTTGCCAATCTGGACTGATTGAGGTCTCCCAGTCAGGAAGTCCAGGATCCAGTTGCAGATGGAGGTGTTCAGGCCCAGTAGGTTCAGCTTCCCAATCAGGTGCTGAGGTATGATTGTGTTGAATACTGAACTGAAGTCTATGAACAGCAGTGTTCTTGTCTTGTTCTTGTAGGTGTCCTTCTTGTCCAGGTGGGTGAGAGCCAGATGTAGGGTGGTGGCCAGGGAATCATCTGTTGAGCGATTGGGGGGATATGCGAACTGCAGGGGGTCCAGTGAAGGGACAGCAGGGTCTTGATGTGCCTCATGATGAGCCTCTAGAAGCACTTCATGATGATGGATGTGAGTACAACGGGATGTAATTATTGAGGCAGGACACTGGAGACTTCTTCGGGGGTAGCCTTGAAGTACATTGGAACGATGGTGCTGCTCAGGGAGATGTTGAAGATGTCAGGGAGAACATCTGCCAGCTGGTCTGCACATCCTCTGAGCACTCTGCCAGGAATGTTGTCTGGTCCAGCAGCCTTCTGTGGGATGACTCTGTGCAGAGTCTTCCTCACATCAGCCATGGTTAAACACTGCACCTGGTTGTTGGGAGGAGGGGTGGTCTTCCTCACTGCCACGTCATTCTGTGCCTAAAACCGAGCGTAGAAGTTGTTCAGCGCATATGGAAGGCAGGCATCACTGTCACAGGCCGGTGATGTTGTCCTGTAGTTGCTGTAGTTTTAGCCTAGCATGGACCCCTGCCCTATTTCCGTGCTTCCACTTCCTCGCACACTGCTTTTGATGTCCCCTGCACCGGCCACCGGTCATCTAGAGGCCTGGTCTCTGCAGCAAGCCGAGATGGCGTACCTTCTCCAGAAGATCATCATGCAGGTTGATTGTTGCATGGTTTCTGTATTTTAACAGTGTCTGGCGATGGTAAACATTAAGACCGGTTTCTCTGATGTCCATGTGCTATAAAAAATCGGGCTAAGGTACAAAAATAGCACCATTTTGGATCCGGAGAGGCCGCTGCGTGTTACTGCCATGCCACCATCTAGGAGACGAAATGTCCCAAGATTTTACACCACTACAGATGAAATGACCTAAAAGGGAAAATAAATGAATGTGCTCGCGTTAACATATCATCAGCTAATGTCTTGTATTGTATATTGACATAAAATAGCAACGGCTTGTTCTGCACCAGCTCTTCACAGAGATATAATGAAGCATTTTCAAAAGACACACAATTTAACGAAGTGCTTTTCAGGACCAAAACAGACTTTGATGGAACTGTTCAAAGTACTACACCATTATTTGCTCTCAATAGCAGTGACATTTGATATAGCTTGAAATTCAGTGCTGGGCTTAATGGATTTTGATATTTTTTTTTAATATGTCAGTTGTGCAAACTGGCTGACATTTAGCAGGAGTGTCTTGTTTTAAATTCCCCACGCCGACTCTGAGTGCACAGGGTCCGTCAAGAGTTATTATCTAGAAAACAACAAGAACATTTACATCACTGCTACATGGCATGCGGTGCTGCTGGAGGCTGAGAAAATTATTTTAACAGCACAGTTCACTTCCATGTGTAGACTGGAAATAAGTTGTGGTACATGAATGGAACTAATTTTGTCAACGTTACCGACTTAATACACCAGTTGTGAAACATATGTTGGTTATCATTAAGCGTTAAATCAAAATCTAGGAGGTGGGGAAGCCCTACTTCTCTTGTGGGTGCCAACACTTTTATCAGTCTTTTAGTGATGTGTGGATAATTTTTTGGAAGCCAAACCGTACTAAGTCAATACGACTTATCTTGAAATCTTGTCAAATAATGACATAAATACTTAAAATAATTACAAATATTGGCATATCTTCTACCGCTTACTCCTTTTCATGGTCACGGGGAACCTGGAGCCTATCCAAGGGAGCATCGGGCACAAGGCGGGGTACACCCTGGACAGGGTGCCAATCCATCGCAGGGCACAATCAATATTGGCATATCTTGAAATATAATTATACATTGACATATGCAAATATATATATCTTGAAATAAGGAGATAAGTTGAGATACTGCCATCTTTAAATAATAAGTGAAAACATCGACAAAATCTAAAATATGAGATGAGTCGAAATATTCATTTATCTTGTACTAACAAGACAACAAGCCAAATTACATATCTTGAAATAGTGAGATAAGTCAAAATATTAATATATTTCGAAATAACAAGATAAATTGATACACTAACATACATTCACATTATCTTCAAATAATTGGTCAAAATATTGACATACCTGGAAATAACAAGACAACTAAGGCAAAATATTGACATGTTTTATTTTTTGACTGTATGATATTTCCGGACGCTTAGTGGTTAGCATGTACGCCTCGCAACTCCGGGGTTGGGGCTTCGATTCTGACCTCCACGCTGTTGTCTGCATGGAGTTTGCATGTTCTCACCGCGCTCCGGGGTTTCCTCTGGGTACCTTGTTTTCCTCCTAGTCCCCCTAGTCTAAATTCATGCGCTGTGTTCCGATTGGCATTTCCAAATTGTCCGTAGTGTGTGAATGGGTATGCGAATGTGTGTGCAATTGTGCCCTGCAAAGGGTTGGCACCCCATGCAGGGCGTTCCCCCACCTTGTGCCCCGAGTCCCCTGGGATCAGCTCCAGGCTCCCCACAACCCTGAGTAAGATGATACTTTCCACCACTGCACATTGTTGCCATATAGTGCAGGTTCATTTACACACATAAAAATGCAAGGAGGATGTGGTTGTAATCTGTGGATTAGATCATAGGCTCTTATAGTTAGAGTCAAATGCTCATGAATGGACACACTGATTTGACTTGCTGACATTTGACATACTTAACATACATGTCATGGCCTCAGTCAATGCTGAATTTAGTCACTCAGCCTACTATTTCATCTTGACCCTTCAATTAAATATGTAGATGTCCTTCACAGTGAGTGTTTCAGTTAGTGTCTGGCTTTTTTGTTCACTCTCAGTTACTCGACAGACTACCTCTGAAATACCAAACAGGACTATTTTATTCCGAATTCTGCATCTCAAATGATTATCATCTTGCTTGAATTACTATAATTTGATTTATCATGTATACATCATTATTTCTTCCATTTATGCACTGGCATTTGTACAGTATTTAGCCTTGTTTGGTTTTGTTATTTTCATCAAGTTTGTTGTGCACAATTACCGGCTACAAGAGCAGCCATTTCTGCCTTTTCTACCCACTTATCCTTTTTTCTTGTTCTTTTGTTGTTCTGGCTTTTCTTTTGAGTCGAGCCTCCCATTCTTTCACGTCTTTAAATAGCAATCCTCTGGCACTTTCAACAGTGATGCACATTCAGAAAGCAGATTGAAATTATTTTGCAAAGAAGCTAGCTGTGCTTCACTACTTAGCCAACACTGTGAAGGTGTTAGCCTCCCAGGGGTTAGTCTTGCTTTGTTCGGCACATTAAGCTTTCCTCAGGCATACAGCCCACTGAGCATCATCAGAAAAGGTGTTGAAATGCTATTGGAAAGTTTATTAGGTACCCGTTGTTCCTCTGCTACAATACAGTTGCAATAAAAATTATTCAACCCCCATTGCAAATCAGGTTTATTGAGAAAATGTACAGACTTTCAGCTGTCTGCAATGAACAAATCAAACAAAAGCAACTGAAATAGTTCAGCACAACGAATGCTTCAAGTGGTTTCGCCAAATTCAACTGAAAATGCAACGCATAATGGTTTAAAAATTATTCACCCCCTGAATAGTATTCCTCACAACAGCACAGATATGCAAAACGGGTGTTGTCTCAATCAGACTTGATGCAATTAATCAAGGGCTTCATTAGTTGTACCAAGTGAGCTTGAGCTGGAACACATGAAATACCTGAACTGTCTAGGGGTAGAAAGTATATGAAATACCTGGATGGGGTAGAAAAGGAAGCTATCAACAGCTCCAAGCAGATTTCTGAGAAGGCAGGTTGTGAAAAACCCTCGAGTGACTGCAAAAGACCTGCAGCAAGACCTGGTGTAACAGGCACTGAGGTTTCAGTGAGCACAGTAAGGTGTGTACTAAACACAGAAGGTTTCCACGCCAGAACTCCAAGACGTTCACCACTACTGACCCAAAAGCACAAGAAAAGTTGCTCAAAATCATATAAATAATCCACAGAAGTTTTGGGATTCTGTTCTGTGAAACAAAACTGGAACTTTTCAGCACGATGGATCAGCGGTATGTCTGGAGGAAGAAGAATGAAGAAAGAACACTGTCCACAGTCGAGCATGGTGGAGGCTCGGTGATGCTCTGGGGCTGCTTTGCATCCTCTGGCACTGGAAACCTGCAGCGTGTGGAAGGCGAGATGGATTCATTGAAGTATCAGGAAATCCTAGGAGAAAACATCACGCCGTCTGTGAGGAAGCTGAAGCTTGGGCGTCATCGGATCTTCCAACAGGACAATGATCCCAAGCATACCTCAAATTCCACCAAGGCTTGGTTGCAGAAGAAGTCCTGGAAGATTCTACAGGGCCGTCACAGTCACCTGACTCGAACCCCATAGGAAATCTCTGGTGGGATTTGAAGAAGATGGTTTCAGCACGCAAACCCAAGAGTATTACTGAACTGGATGCCATTGCTCATGAGGAACGGGAGAAGATTCCTCAGGAACGCTGCAGAAGCTCTGCATCTCGTTTACAGCAGGTCATAACAAGGGGTTGAATAATTTTGAAACTGGAGAAATCATTATACGTTGCATTTTCAGTTGAATGTGGGGAAACCACTTGAAGCATTCGTTGTGTCGAACTATTTCGATCGCTTTTGTTTGATTTGTTCATCGCAAACAGCTGAAAGTCTCAACATTTTGACAATAATCATGATTTGCACTGCGGTCGAATCATTTCGATTGCAACTGTAATATTACACAACACGCTGTTAAAATATTAAGTACAATGCAAAAAAATAAACAGTGTAGCATAGTGACTGTGCAAGGGTTGCAAGGGCATGTGTTCAGAAGAACTTTGGAACATGAAGAATTTCACACCAAATGGGTGACAATTTCAATAGATCAGTTCTGTGTGATCAATCAATCAATCAATCAATCAATCAGTAAAGGGACAATGGTCACATGAAACAACTGATATACATGTGAAGGTTAAAGTTAGCTTTAGGGGTTGAGTGAGACTTTTTTTTTTTTTTACTTTTCCTTGCAATTTCAATTTTAAATAAAAACTGGGCTTTTAAAAATAAGCTTTTAAAAAAATACTTCATTTAACGGTTCAGGAAATGCCTTTAAAAAAAAAAGAAAAAAAAAAGAACAAACCTCATTTCACAAGGAGAAAAATCTTAAAATTAGTGAACTTTTTTTGGTGAAATTAGTAACTCTGACAGGTGTTAACACTCAAACCCCTTCATTATCTAGCCAGCCAGCCTAGAACTATAACTGTCTAATTAGCATCGCATTTAAATAAGCACTAACATTTTAAACTGGTAAATGATAATAATAATAAATAAATAAATAAATAAATAAATAAATACACATTTCAGACATTATTTATTTATTTGTTTATTTTTAAGACCGATGTTGTAATGTTTGCTTGGCTTTTTCAGTTGGTTATCTATAATCCGTATGTTAATTTCTATCACACATATAAGTTATTGTTTTGTTTTTTTTCGGGTCACCCATTACCCAGTACCCGGAGGAAACCCCCGAAGCATGGGGAGAATATGCAAACTCCATGCAAAGAGGGTGGAGGTGGGAATTGAACCCCAAACCCCTAAACCACTGTGCCCAAATAAATAAATAAATAAATAAATAAATAGATAAATTAATAAATAAATAAATAAATAAATAAATAATCTATTCATCCAATAATTATCCATTTTCCATGCCACTTATCCTACACAGAGTCACAGGGAGCCTGGACCCTACCCCAGAGAACCTCTGAGAATAAGCCGGAGGACACCCTGGACAAGATGCCAACCCACTGTAGGGCACGATCACACACATTCGCACACTACAGACAATTTAGAGATGCCAATCAGCCTGCAACGCATGGCTTTGGACTGAGGAAGGAAACCGGAATACCTTGAGGAAACCCCTGAAGTACGGGCAGAACGTGCAAACTCCACACACACAGGTTGGAGGCAGGAATTGAACCCCCAACCCTGGACGTGCGAGGCAAATGTGCTAACCACTAAGTCACCATGCTTAATTGTGATAAAACAGTATCATATTTGTTTACATGTAAGGAGAATTTTCTTCATTCTGCATATCAGGAGTATTATAAAAGACACTGAAATGAATTGCTTGCAACAGTAAAACTGGACACCTCTTTTGAAATTGGTAGCAAAATTGAAGAGGTACAACATTACATTGTTCGAGGATCACTTGCCCACACTAACCTGATGTTCCTCATGACCAATCCAAGTCCATTTTTTGTCTCTGCATATTTTTCTGCAAGGTGGAATATCTGGACAGATGGGGTTTTGTGTGCTATAGTTGGCTCTCGAGCTGAGTTCTTAGCCAAGCTGCTCGTTGGTTTAGCGATACTCTGTTTAAATAGACTTGCTCATTAAGTCAGGTTTGCCAGGTTTTCACCCAGCATGTACAGCCAGCACATCATGTTAGCCATGCCAGACCCTGGAATGATTCAGACTGACTACAATGCCTCAGTCCAATCTTGGAGGACCACCAATCAGTCCAGTATGTTGTTGTGCTCCAGGTCTTAACACCTCGAAGCCAAATAATCAATATTCTGTGCTCCTGATTAGCTGGCACAGGTGCGACGGAGAAATGGAGCATCCAGAACATTTGGACTCAATGTTAGAGCCAGGATGAAGGGGGTCCGAGGTCATTGCTGCTGGGGGAGACACATTTGAGCAACATGAAACATTAAATATCCTTAAATTGAAATATCTGTGATGGATTTATCGATCTGTTGGTTGATGTATTTTCATTATTCCTAGAAGAAGTTTATGCCTGATGTCACAGCAGTACAGTTTCAGTGGCATTGATACAAACCTTATCTCGAAACATATCAGTTTTTTATTTTTGTTTTTCCTTAGCTCCTAAAAAAACATTTTCCAGCTTTGTTCAACGTTACATCAATGAGAAATCCAGTGTAGAACTAGTGGAGATGTCATTGCAAATTGCGAGACTCAAAGTCCCATAATGCAACGCAGGTATATGACGGCAGCGACTCGGACTCAGCCAGTTAGCTTTGGAAGCCGAGTGAGAGAGCTGGACAGATGAAAGGACTAAAGCACTGCCGCATTAATATCTTTAGTTGAAGATGAAGCAAGGGCTAAATCTCACTGCATTACTATGAAGGGCTAGTCAAACGGCATTGTGGGTAATCTATGAAATATAAACACAGAGCTCAATGAAAGTCAATGAAAGAATTTTAATCTAATACATATATATATATATATATATATATATATATATATATATATATATATATATATATATATATATACATACATACATTCATTATTTCATTACAGAATGAATCTTGGACACTGTTGATGAACACATTAATTATAAATATTAATATGCAAGTGGTTCAGGGTGAATTTTCCCTTTAAATCAGCTGTAAAAACCTACATTTTTCACAGGATAATCAGACGCCAAGGCCATTTCTGCTGTATGAAAGCCACTTAGTTTGTAATGTAAATGTTCCTCTACAGGCATGTGGATGATAAAATTATTAAAAGAGTAGCTTTACTGAACAAAAGAGGCTTTTTAAACCTCCCAGAGGTCATAACATCGTCAAATTCTGAGATGTACATGCATAATTAAATAACTGCATTATGTGTGTCTAAAACTGAGCCTTTTAAGAACCATGTCTTTATAATATAATAACCCTAAAAGGAAAGATGATTGTGTTTCCATCACTAATGGAGTTAGGGGAATAATTTGAAGCAATAAAAAGGTACAAAACAAAATTGTTAGCATCCTTTCACATGTTATTATGTGTATTGGATTCTTTATTATTATCACTATGAAAAAAGCCCAGGTGACATCTGCATCATTTTCCCAGAACCCCCCCCCCCCCCACACACACACACCCATATAGAGTTGTACACCCACGTAGAGGAGTGTGTTAGTGTACCTTTGTGTGTACGTATGACAGGTAAACAGGAAAAAAAAAAAAGTTATTGTACTTTCTGCTGACCTTCTCACAGCTTGGTGCTGTGTCTATATTTTGTCATAGTTTTGATGGCAACTCGTTTACCATGTGTCAGCAGCTCAATAGTGTGTGTAGCTTTATGACTGTAATGAAATTCCCATTTACATATCATTACAGTCAGAGCTGCGGCGAAAAGAGCCGTGATGCATTAGCGACGCCGTATAGCATGACTCGGCATTCTAGGCTGAAATGCTAGCTCAGACTAAACACCAACATACAGACTCTTTAGGATGATCATAAATAAATAAATAAATAAATAAATGTTTAAAAAAAAAAAAAAAAAAAAAGGCCCTCCTATGAAAGCTGATGTATCTGTAATTACCGTTCCTGTGCTCGGTTAAATAATTAAAGTGATTCTGAATAAAATTGATACTTGAATGGGTAGACTCAAATTTTTATGGATAAAATTATGACCTGCACATAAAGTGAGCCGTAAGTGTAGCCGATAAGCGCTCGGTCAGCTTGTCCTTCAAACTGTGGGCACAATTTCGCACAAATCAAGTGCGTACTGACTTAACAAAGGCAGTGACATTATTTTAAAAATGTGAGAAAATAGACTATATATATATATATATATATATATATATACACACAAACACACACACACACACATACACACACTTCATGATTTCATGACCTTTATTTAAGAGTGCTATTATATATTTTAGGCTGAAACCAAATAATTGTGATGATTACAACTAGAACTATACACCGATCAGCCATAACATTAAAACCACCTGGCTAATATTATGTAAATCCCACGTGTGCCCCCAAAACAGCTCTGACCCATCGAGGCACGGACGCAAATGAACTTTTTCAACAACTTGTGCTACAGTAGATCATCTGTGGGATCGGACCAGACGGGTTTGCCTCCGGTCCACATGTGCATCCTTGGCCGCCTATGACCCTGTCCCCGGTTCTTCAGTTGTCCTTTCTTGGACCACTTTTGGTAGGTAGTAACCACTGCATACCGGGAACACCCCTCAAGATGCTCTGACCGAGTCGTCTAATCATCACAATTTGACCCTTGAACTGACTTCCTGCTTAATATATCCCGCCCCTTAACAAGTGCCATTGTAATGAAATAATCAATGTTATTCACTTCACCTGTCAGTGGGTTTAAAGTTACGGCTGATCTGTGTATATGCAGTAAATATATTGCCAATATTCTAGACTCCTACTAGACGTTTACTGCTATTTTGTCTTTCAAATATCCTTTTTAAAACATTTTTTTTTTACTTTCCAGAGATTATAATATCAACACATTTACCGATAACCTGATTTTAACATGCTGAAAACTGCTCCCCTCAATGAGTGTCCTCAACCTCCCTGTCTAAAATAAACAAAACGAACGAAAAGACCTACCAGTAATAACTGACAATATGAGGAAACATATAAATGACCAACCCATGCTTTGAGTACATAAAAGCTACGCACGTTGTCTAAATATGACACTTTGGTTATTATCCGATACAGTATTTATGAGCACTTTCATAATTGTGCAAGGTTATAACCATTTATATCCAGTTCAGCATGGTTAAGTACAAGGACGTTTAACGATTTATTTCCTTTAAAAAGGTTGAAACCGTACAATCGCCTATTTAAGAAAAACCTGGTTTTAAATGTTGCCTACCTGTGGAAGGCCTGCCTGGATTTCAAAGTACATAAGCTACAAATATGGTTTAAGGAAAGCTTCATATTATTATATAGTATAGATAGCCAATTTTATTCAACGTTGTTTGTCTTTATTTATATTTTTTCCTAAACATTGCTGAAATAAAAAAAATAGATATTTTCCTTAAGACAAGCCTCCTCTTTGACTCGTAAATTTAAATTTATTCCGGCTTAAATATCTCTCAATGCATCACATTTCACACACACACACACACATAAAAAAAAACAAAAAAACTTTATGACTAAGTGTGGCTAATTACAATAAACGCAAGCTGCTGAAGGGAAATGTTTTGAATTTTTTGTTTTGAATAGTTTTGAATTAGTTAGCTAGCACTATAGCATCTATTTACAGCTACCTACCATACTAGCTCGTATTAGTGGATGTGAAATCATCTAGCAACAGTACAGTGGTGCAGTGAGGACAGCGTTTTGACATTTCGAACAAAACCACACATTAAAATTGCACAAATTTCCAATAAGCTGATATGAGAACGCTTCTTACCCCCTCAGTGTGCACAACATTTTTTTTTTTAAATTAACTTTATCAATAATAGACAAAGTTTACGTCCTGGGGACTTTGAAAACGATCGATTGAAACATAATGAGCTCCGTAACAGAGCCTGGAGTGTCATTTTAGCTAGAATTAGAGCTCCAAAATCATTGTGACCCAAAGCTATCAAGCTATTGGTCACTTCACAAGTGCAGGCGATTCCTGATTTAATAACGGTGCAGGTTCTTTATAAAGGAACTCGACCATGTGACTCGTGCCGTCTTCCTGGGGTGCAGCGCTAATTGATGCCCCGATACCACCAACATAAGTTTGACACTAAAAAGGCAATGTGCTGCCTTGGAATATTTTAAATAACATTTTAGCACAAATAATATTCGGAAAGAGATCAGGGGCTTGATGCAAAACATCAAGTCCACCAAAGTAACCATACCACCTGTAATGCAGGTCTATCACCCCCTCATTTTGTTGTCACAGAAGTGTGTGAACCCTCTCAAAAGTCAAGTCGGTTCGAGCCCTGGCAGTAGTGTTAATGGTTTGGTGTTTTATAGTGATTCGTCTTCCACCGGCAGCACTGAATCAGTTTCTGAAGATGATAAGGTGGCAATCCGGAATAAGGTTCCCTCTTACCGCTAAGTGTGTTGTGACCTTCTGTGTGTGTTTGTCTTGAAATTGCCAGAGACACAGAGTCACCTCGCGCTCGGCCTCATTACTGCGATATTCCTCCTACCTTTTCCAGCTGTCTGTTCTCCAGAGGGCTCGTGTGTCACCTGCAGCCCGCAGCCATGCCGCTGCCACTACACATCCACGCGCCGGATAAAGCATGAACATCCGATTCGCTTCTTCTGTGCCCTTTCGTAGAGTTAAACGTCTCAGGCAACCACGTGAGGGTACGCAGAACAGGAAAATTTAGCTTGGCTCGTCTGGATTATTACTTCAAAGAAAATAAGAGAATGTTCATCAGGTATCTCAGGTTGCATTGTGATTGCAGCAATATTGCAACATTATTTACTTCAGTGAGTTTATTTTCAAAAAAAGAAGACCAGGAGAACTTAAATTCAGCCCATGTAAGCAGTAAGTAAGGAGGAAAAGTCTGCTAAAAGCACTATATTTGTAAGAAAAGCTCCATATTATGGGGGGGGGGGGGGGACCAAGCACTTCAAGTTTTATGCCATGGCAACTAAAATCTCTCACGTTTAAAACCAGAGGAAACACAATTTCAGGATTGCTTTAATTTGGTTTCTTTAATTTGGTTGATGTAAGTTTTGCAAGTGTGAAACCTGCAGTAAAAACATCTATCTGTAATATCTGTAATTCCTCCCTTCACTCACAATTTGTGGAAAGTAGGCTTCACTAATTTTGGATAAAGCTTGCATAATGGTGCCCTGGTGGTGGAAACGGGCATTTTCAATGCTTGTGCTATTTCCTTCTAGCCACGCCCCATTTTGTGAAGCTCGACAACCTTTTGCCGCACATCACAGCTATATTCCTCGCTCTTACCCATTGTTATGAATGACTAAGGGAATTTGGCCTGTGTGTTACCTCATATTTATACCCCTGTGAAACAGGAAGTCATGCTTGAACAATTTCCTGTTCCTAGTCACCCAGGTGTACTGAAAAAAAAAAGTGAAATATCAATGGGAATATACTTCAAATATATTTTTCTCACATTAATTCATAGGGGTGCCAATAACTGTTGCACACTTATATTTAACAATTTTTATTTTTTATTTTTTTAATAAACCCGTGTTACGTTTTCAATTGGTCGATGTCCATCAGAGCCGAGTATTTTTGTGATTTTTTTTCAAAAAAGATCAAAAGGTTAAACAATAAAGACAAATTTCCACAGCCTTCTTTGCCCATATTTACCAAGGGTGCCAATATTAGTTGAGGGCATATATATATATATATATATATATATATATATATATATATATATATATATAAAACCAAGATCCTATAAAGTGCATATTAGCCACCAAGCACTACTATCTGTGCACAGATGATAGCGATCACTTCGTGAACCTGTACAGCACAATTCTCCACCACCGCCTTATGGTTTAAAGGTCAGTTGGGGCTCAGAGCTGTAGTATAAGCTGTAATTTCTCTTGTCATGCTGCACAAATGTTTGGACAGTGTAAGTGCATTTTATAAGAAACACTATGGAACTGAAAAAACGGTTAGCATCTCAGCAGGGAGGCTTTTATTCTGAACAAAATGGCGAGCGGTGCTGGACAGAGTGTAGATATTTCCCTTTGGGCAATAACTGTTTAGCGCTGATATGTGTACTAATATTGCTAAAAAAAAAATTGCTTTTACTCATTGAGTTTCCTATGAAAAAAAAAAAACAAACTACTTTCTACATCTCTACATTTTCCAAAACTACATATCTGTACTAATGCACTTAATATAGCTAGCTAACTAGCTCATCATACTGTACGTTATGACGTTATGTTATCTGGTACGTCTTAGCCTCATTTATTCGGTTTCCTCGCAAGTAAAATATGAGACTAGGCAGCACGTTCGAGCTTTTATTCGCTAGGTAGGCTAGCTAGTACGTTTCTCATCTGTCCACGTGTTAGTTCGTATTGTGACAGTTAGCGATTAGCATCGAGCTAGTTTGTCTCCTCACAGCTTGTATCATTCTAGCTAATGTTTGATTTGAGAGATTCGAAAGAAACCCGTTGTTAGACACTTTTCTTCTTCTCGTGATCTTTCAGGAAATCCAGATGATGCAACTTCTTGTTGAACATGTGACTTGCGGCTTGTGGAATGTTCCAAATATGGCGTACGGGTGGATGTGTTCACGGAACCGCAACCCTGTGAATGAATGAAAATGTACATTTTTTTCATTATCTATAATGGACAAGTTCAAACTGGCGATGTTATATGTGTTTTGGCTTTACATGACATGCACCATAATCACCTTTCTGCAGTAAATCTGAGGCTCTACTTCAGGGTTCAGAGTATTTATTTAGCTAATTGAGGCCAGGATATCAAAAAATTCGTCCGTCTCTTACTCCATTAAATCACATAGCGTAGCGATTTCATTCTCTGCCCACGTTCATGTGGAAGAGAAAAATAAAATACACGAACGGCTAAGAAAATCACACCCAAAGACATTATTACGATACCTATACTCGACAGGCCCATTAGCCGTAAAGGCAATTCTCATCTGGCCTTTTTCCTCTCCTTATTTATGGATTCAACCCCTCTCCAGGATGTGTAGCTCGAGAGAGAGCACGCACCTGGTTAATTCTCTCAGCGCGGTGTGCTCTAGGTGATGTTACAAGTCTCACGCTAATGAGATGTGCTGTGTTAGCCCGGGGGCCATTAGCTAGGTGTATAGCCATCCTGCTGCTGCTCTGTGTAAAACAGTAGAAGCTTGCTACATCTGTAATGAAAAATGTCACGTTTGTGTTAGTATAAAAGTGCCAGGAAGGTGTCAGAGCAGGTGCCAGGACGTGATGCGAGACGTCTGTGTGGTCTGTCTGAAAAGATGGAAGGCAGGAAGACGAATCTGGTGTTATGGCAGTGCCGTGAAATGTGTATGTTCCCTTTGATGTGTTTTTGTGTGACGGATATGACAAATGTGCGGAGACAGGGACTGGGGCATTTGAGGGAAAAAAAGAGACAGAGAGAGAGAGAGAGAGAGAGAGAGAGAGAGAGAGAGAGAGAGAAGAAGAAGACAGTACATAGGGAATTTATGTCTCAACAACCTGCTGAAGTCCAACATGATATGACTGGAAGTGAACGACCCTCAACATACACACACACACACACACACACTCTTACCTGTGGGATAGCAACTGTTGGATATCTTGCTGGCAAACATCATCTATCACTGTGTCTCCATTAACATGCATATTGTACAAATCACAGTGTGTGTGTGTTTGTTGAGGGTATGTGTGTATTGACCTGATGCACCTTGGCTGTATTATATGCCCTAAGATAGACAATGATTGAAATATGAAGTGATCCTGTCTATCCAGAAGCAACAGTTTGTTGTTTAAAGCTGTAGGCAGGATCCGGTGCAGCTCTGGAAGGAACACATGAAGGAGATACGATATAGTCCGAAGTAAGCAGTATTCCGTGCAATAACACATTCCACCTCGGAGCTAATGCTATTCCTGTGCTAGGATTGGTTACCCATAGGTAACTATGCAAGAATGAATAGTACTTGACGTCTAAGTAAGTCTGATTAACTACTAGTGAGTACTGGGTAATAACTCAGTAGTTAAGGAGTAAAATACGACATGGAACGCTGTTATAGGAAAATAATCCACGACGGGGTGGTGTGATGTAACCAGATGTGGCTGTTTCCTTGTTTATTCCTCTTATACGAAAACAATTTGCAAACAATGATACTTTTGTAATCAATCAAAGACTGACACAGCATGCTTTTTATCCATTTATCGTCACATTTAATGTTGTAGAAGTTGTAGAAGGTCGTTCCGGTTATCTATTATCAATACGTTTCTATTGTTCTCTCAGCAAACTCTCTTCGTTTGTTTGTTTTGCTTTTTTTTTTCCTCTTAGACTAAAAAGCATCTTGTCTTCAGTCCGGAACATGTCAGAGAACTTACGGTTACAGCTTTAGCTCTGACTGTTACAAAGCAAGGGAGTCAGGAGTAGGGCTAAAGCCATGCTCAGGCCCAGAGACAGTCATGTCTTCATCAGGAGAAAGCTCAAAAGGATCCCCAGAGGGAATAAAAGGAATAATAGTACAAGCTACTAACACTCATTTACCTTGTAATACACACTAGAGAATGATTAAATGAAGATAATTCAAAGGAATGTATACACTTACCCACGGTGAAAAGCAACGGAAGATTGAAGAAATGGTTAAGGTCATTCACTCATTGACGATCAGAGCGGTAATGCGCTAGGAAGCCGAAATGGTATTTTTGTCATTTTTGTTGGTTTTATGGTGATTCAGTCGACTTGACAGTAATATTCATGTTTGAATTCCGGGCTTTTATTTACGAACACATGAATAAGATAGGAAAACGTCAATAACAATGCCATTACAGTAAAAAAATGTTTCAATTTAAAGCTATACGCATGCTTCGATGTTAAACGGTTGTACAGAATATTATATAATTAGCATTAGCATGTCAACTTGTTTGGATTGGAAGCACACAAACAGCTGTTCACGTAACAGATTTCATTGTAAATGAGTTTAAATAGTACATGCTCGTGTCATTTATACACGTGTACTTGTACCTTTCGCTGTACCTAATTCCCATTCGAAAACTCGAACACTATTTTGAATGTTTCTCCTAAATTATGTTTTTGAAGCTCGAATTAAGGAACGCTTTTATGTGTATTTGTGTGTTTAACACACCTGATTCCACTCAGCAGGTAATTATCAAGGACATGATGCCGAGGGTCGAGTTCTGGGTTTTCCGAGGACGAACTGAAAACATGCTGTTGACACAAAGCTGGTAGATTTGGACGGAACGTACAAAAATTGTTTGTCATTCGGTTAGCGTACTCCGAGTGGACTGTTTCATGCGAGCGATTTTACATTTATGGTGCTATTTAGCCCTCTTAACTTCATTTAAAAACTTTTTCAAATCATTTATTTCTGCAGTTTTTTGAATCTAAGAAAATATGCATTTAACGGTTTGAAGAAATGAAATGTTTTGACCCATCGCAAAAGATAGTTTTGTATCCTTTTGTGGTTATTTTTTTTTATTTGTTGTTTTTTTTTTACATTAGAATATGCAAAAACGTATGTGAAATTCGGTTAACTACAGTAGCAACTGTGCTAATGGACTGAGTATCAGGGTTGTACATTCAAACTGAC